>NC_056730.1:9076759-9376759 GCF_019279795.1 Protopterus annectens
CCTTGCTCAGCATGAAAAACATAAACGGACCTGCTCAACAGAGCTTCCTTCCAGCTCAGCCTGCATAACAGCATAAACGGAGCACAGCCTTGATGTGATCAGAAATGCAGCAGCAGGTTCCGCACACTTTTGTTTTTGAATTTATGTTGCACGCATGGGTCTGCCTGTAGGTCTTACAGCTGTAAAAGTGGGGGTGGGGGGCGCTCCCTCCCTCTCACTCTATGGTTCCGGTGCCTATGCGCAGCAGTTTCATAAATACAACATCGGAGACCATCACTAACATAAATACAACATCGGAGCCCAGCAGCAGTTTCATAAATATAACATCGGAGCCCAGCAGCAGTTTCATTAACATAAATAAATGGCAGTGCTTACTGTGTGACTCTGGCAGCAAGTTTGCTTACTGTGGGTGACTCTCTGGCAGCAACGATTCCCGCGTATATTTGTGTTTGAAATTCATGTGACGCACGCATGGGTCCTAACAGGTCTTGCCACTGTAAAAGTGGAGGGGCGCTCCCTCCCCCTCACTCTATGGTTCCGCCGCCTATGTCTGGCTGATATAATTGCCACAAGAAGTAAGGTTTCCCAAGACACAAACTGAGGGATGCAGTAATGTGAGGTTCAAAAGGAACAGTGTTAGCTTTTGATGCACAATATTCAAGCCCCACAGAGACAACAGATGCTTCCTGTGTGACTTTATCTGAGAGAACCCTTTCAAAAACTGCATACTGGATCCCTAATGGCTAGGTACAAGATCACTCTAAGGAGTGTCTGGGACACTGACTGAAGGGACAGTGCTTTCCAGCATCTCCTGGTAGCAGTTGTCTTTTAACTCATTTGTAGCTACAGTGCGGTATCTGACATTCTCCTTCTCATGCCTACAGTGTGGTATCTGACATTCTTCTACTCATGCCTAGAGTGCAGTATCTCACATTCGCCTACTCATGCCTACAGTGTGCTATCTGACATTCTCCGACTCATGCTTACAGTGTGGTATCTGACATGCCTACAGTGTGGTACCTGTCATTCTCTTACGCCTACAGTGCGGTATCTGGCATTCTCCTACTCATGCCTACAGTGTGGTATTTGACACTCTCCTACTCATGCCTACAGTGTGGTATCTGACATTCTCCTACTTATGTCTACAGTGTGGTATCTGACATGCCTACAGTGTGGTATTTGACACTCTCCTACTCATGCCTACAGTGTGGTATCTGACATTCTCCTACTCATGCCTACAGTGCAGTATCTGATATTCTCCTACTCGTGCCTACAGAGCGGTATCTGACACGCTCCTACTCAAGCCTACATTGCAGTGTCTGACATTCTCCTACTCATGTCTACAGTGTGGTATCGGACATTCTCCTACTCATGCCTACAGTGCTGTGTCTGACATTCTCCTACTCATGCCTACAGTGCGGTATCTGACATTATCCTACTCATACCTACACTGTGGTATCTGACAATCGCCTACTCATACCTACAGTGTGGTATCTGACATTCTCCTACTCATGCCTACAGTGCTATGTCTGACATTCTCCTACTCATGCCTACAGTGCGGTATCTGACATTCTCCTACTCATGTCTACAGCGTAGTATCTGACATTCTCCTGCTCATATCTACAGCGTGGTATCTGACATTATCCTACTCATACCTACAATGCGGTATCTCACATTCTCCTACTCATGCCTACAGTGCTGTATCTGACATTCTCCTACTCATGCCTACAGTGTGGTATCTGACATACCTACAGTGCGGTATCTGACATTCTCCTACTCATGCCTACAGTGCTGTGTCTGACATTCTCCTACTCATGCCTACAGTGCAGTATCTGATATTCTCCTACTCATGCCTACAGAGCGGTATCTGACACGCTCCTACTCAAGCCTACATTGCGGTGTCTGACATTCTCCTACTCATGTCTACAGTGTGGTATCTGACATACCTACAGTGCAGTATCTGACATTCTCCTACTCATGCCTACAGTTCTGTGTCTGACATTCTCCTACTCATGCCTACAGTGTGGTATCTGACATACCTGCAGTGCGGTACCTGACATTCTCATTAGCCTAGAGACAACCTATGAATCTATAAGAATACAGCAAAGGAATGCAATATTATTTGATTTTAAGGGAAAAAATAAGCGGATAATAGCTCAAAGGAACTACTATATTTCTGATATTACAAGAATGAGGTGTAGTGACTTCTTAAAGTATGGCTCATGTTTGTAGTGTAAAAGGAATAAGTAATAATATGGGAATGTGGTTTAAGAATGGACTTAAAATGGCTTACATTTGTACTGTAAGATTGGGAAAAATAAAGATAAGATGAATAAGGGTCTACTTCATGTTGTCGCAGGCCGACAATATTGAAGCTGATATTGTCGGCACCAGATTAACGAAAGCAAAAAACATCTAACGTTTAAATGGAAATCTCCGTAAAGGGAGATTTCCAATTAGTTCAATGTAGTGCAGTCTCGGAGTTGGTATATTTAAGTAGGGGGTGGTGTGGGGGCGCAAAGGTAAGTTTTTATTTATTTTTGTTTTTAGGCATTTTTTTATCTTTCGATGATTCAGAAGTCGATGATATGGTGTCGACCATATAAGATTTAATATTCTGAAACTTCGATAAGATAATATAGATGCGATGAATAAGAATAGTTTTTGGTTATTAAGGTTAGCAGTTGCTGCAGTGATACAGTTGCAGTATCTCAATGGAAGTGAGAATCACTAGGTTTGTAGAGAATTTCACACTGGAAGAATCTACATCTATCTAGTACTGCGTTATGAGGCAGTGCATGGAGCTTTGCTCAGCACTGTTTAGCCTAGCACAGAAAACAAACCCACCAATCGCAAATTAGCTATGAATTTAACCAAAAATGCCTCCTAGAATACAGTAACAGTTTAATTCCCTATTACAAAAGTACCCAAACTAAAATGTGATCAAAAACTAGTTGAAAACTTACAAAACAGCAGCAACATTAAGGAACAGCAGAAGAGTACATTAAATGAACACTTTAGCAATGCAGTATCAGCCAGGTGATTCTATAAATGCAGCAGGACATTTTCTTAAAACCAAACAGTAGTATCAATCATTAGGAGCCTGTATTTGCAACACAAAATTAAGTTTCCAACTCTTTGAAGTTGGGCTTTTTCACCTGAAATATAACAAATTAGGTATGGAATCAGAAGAAAAGGTGAAAAAGGTTCAGAGGAATCTTCATTGTCATGAAAAACAGAAGAGCTCTATTATCAGGACTGTTGAAATGAACAGAACTGGGGAGCACTAAATCTCCTCTGTGATGAATAAGTTGCCCTCTTGGGGTGTCCACTCCTGAAGGACCTCACTAAGCAGACCTCTATAATCCTCAGCTGTTGGAGAAGTCAAAAGCTACAATAGTGACATTCTGTCAACATATTCACCACCTAAGGATGTGAATGTCTGTGAGGGTGATGGCCCACTATCAGAGCTGCATCATCTCAAGGTATAGGGGTATGCCACCTTGTTTCATATGCCACATTAAGGTTTGGTATTTGGAACACAGCAGGATGGGTTTGCCCCTCAATTTGAAGACCATGGGGTAGAACTTTCATCAAGAATAATTTTATGAGTAATCCCTTCTTTCAGCAGGTCCAAAAGTCCTGCATGAGTGATCCTGAGACCAATAACAAGGCATTCATCATCAGAATATGCAATGGGTTTGGTAAGAATAAAGAAAACAACATGCTAAGATGAGGCTAATTCATCACTTTAGAGCCTAGTGAAAGGGATCTGATATCACAAGTAGATCCAAAAAATGTAGGACTCCAAAAGCATCAGCAGCTGACTGTCCAGTGATTCACCCTCATGACCACAAAGGTGAAACGTAAAGGAAAGACAAAACTGTTACTGTGAAGCCCAAGGGGTGAAGTCTCAACAAGGATGCCAAGACTACAGGTTTCATGGTTCTCTCTACAGAATTTAACACTGAAAAATGTGCACATCATCTCCAGTCACTGTAGTGAGACTAAGCAAGGCTTATCCCAGTTTATAGCTTTCCAGCGAAAGTAACTGTGGAAGGCTCCTGGAAGGGGTAATCTTCAGGACATTCTTTTGTCAGGGATACCAAAAGACACTCAGCTAAGCGAGAAAACATTATCAGACTCTTGTTCTACAAGACCTTGGTCACAAAGAGCTAGAACCATTCAGTAAACACTCTAGGTATTGATAACAGAACAGAGGTAGCAACTATTTTACTTATTTATTTTTTTATTTTGCTTTCGTTTACTGGGATAGTACATCTGGCCATACAGAAGGTTCCTTTTCAGCAGAGGCCCGGGAAGAAAAGCTCCAGTTAATAAATGTTTAATAAAATAAGCACAATTCTTTACACAAGAAAAGTCACTTTCATTACAAGACCATAGCAGTTAGTAATACAGTAGCAATTGAATGTTCACTTCCATGGTAAAGGTTTAGTTACAGTATGCGCAAATCATTAAAGCTGGCAGAAGATGAATGAGTACTCAAACACAGAAGAACTAATGACTGGAACACTTGAGATACTGAGGTATACTGGAAATGAGAAATATAGTCACAGTACTAAAGACATTTGTGAATTATGCAGCCATATATCCTGCAACTTCTCACAGACAGAAGAGGAAAACAACTGCACTGTGATATAATGGAAAGCAGAAGTGAGGTTTACATGGTTACTTCACAGGTTTGTGAGAGAGAAGAAATAGTGAGGCAGTAAGAAAGATGGTAAGAGTTAGCCTGGGGTTACCCCAGGTTTACACATGGGTAAGTGAGGGTGTGGTTAGGAGCTTAGTCTAGGGTCAGACACATGCATAACCATGTGTTCATACAATGCTTTTAAGGTAGTATGGAAAGTGATGCTGGCCTGGAATGACAAGAAAAAATCTCCAGTGGAACTAACTCCCACGCAATGAAACACCAGATGCCCATCAGGTCCAGGGACACAGCAGAAGCATCTGAAGAATTAGAGTTGCTGATGTAGTTGAGATACAATGTGGGACAGGATTTCCTTCATCTTTGAAACAAGAAAGAGGCAATGAAAAAAAGCCTTCACTGCCTTCCAAAGGAGGATCAAAATCTACAGTGCGCATGTTGAGAAATGCCTGGTTTTCATTACTAGATCAGGCTTACTGGCCATGTACTCCAGTGCAGATGTGGCATTATGCAAAATGTGGGACTCCTCCCAAAGGCGGATGATGGGAGATCAGTTCTTCTGACTCCCTTTGTGTCAGTAATCACTGACTGGTGTAAGCTTATTTTCTCTTTCTTTCCAGTCAAGGGAGATGTAATTTGTTAAGGGTTGACGGCCATATGACTGGTGGATTTGGACTTGGCTAACTCTTGGACTCTTGCTCCCTTACCTTCTCCTTTCACTCTGACTCAAGTCTGGAGTCACAAGAGGGACCCACCTTCTGATACCTGTGCTGGCTACCTTCCAAAGCTGCTACCCTGTTGATGGTTAACTAGTCGCTGACCTTCTTGCATCAACTACTTCTAGTAGACAAATTAAAATGTTGACACAATAACCACAACAGACAAAATCAAAATAAAAGTAAAAACAGGCTACTGACCCAAAATATGTAAAATGTATTAATCTCTCTAGCGCCATAGCTTCTCAGCCTTCAAGGAGTAACAAAGTCAAAAAGCACAACATATAAAATCACCAAACCAGTAAATAATTAATTATCCAATAAAATTAAATATTCCCAATTCAGTTCACAATTCAAGCCCAAAGGCATAAATGTACTATATTTTAATATGAAAACTGTTCCCTTATAAACTAATTTATAGTTCAAATTTTCCCCAACTCCAACATAAACTTGTTCACTGACCGTACCTTGTAGGAGTGAGAAATCACTACCATGTTGTTCTGAAAAATGAACAGCTACAGAACTTTCCATCATTTGTTTTTTTTTTTCCTCAACTTTTTTTTATCTTTCAAATACAGTTGAATAAATTCCATAGTATTTGTATATAACATCTTAATAACTATGTACACTATTTACATCAGCCTGACATTATAACAGAGCTCAATATATACAATTACTTTATAGGTATAACAATCCAGTTATCAGAGTGTATCCGTTCAGTTATTGTAAAGTGTCAATCAATGATAAGACTTTTTCCCATGGATTGTTAATAAATGGCTTAGGATGAATCCTTAATTCTATAATTTCAATTTCCAACAATGCTGTGGTCTTCAGTAGGCTGGAGAAGTCTTCCAAAGTCTGTGTTGTGTTTGTATTCCGTCTTCTTGTTATACCCTTCCTTGAGATTGCAAGTATTGTCCGTACCAGATACATATTTGACTCATTCAAATGAGGACCTTCATACACATTTAATAATACTAGAGCTTTAGATAATTTAAACGATTCATTAAATAAAGCTTGTAAAAAGTTTTTAATACCATTCCAAAATGGCTTAATTTTAACACAGTTGAAAAAAATGTGATTCCAATCTGCATTCTGTATTTGCTCACACCTCCAACATATTCCCTTTGTGGAAGAATTAATTTTAGTAATTCTATCTGGAGTTAAGAATGCTCTGTGCAAGCATTTCCAATTAAAACTTTCCAGTATTGTGTAAAGGATGCATGTTTTATTGATAATAAAATATTTGATTTAATTTCTTCAGTTAGCTGCAATGAGTGTCATTTTGTTATATAATTCCAATACGAGGATTTGAGTGTTGTTTTACAATTTATCAATATCTTGTAAAATTTCGAAATACTATTTCCCATGTCATAATCATTGTATATGATTTCATATAGGTATTTTGTATGTTTAGGTATTTCTTTAAATGAAGAATTACTAATTATTCTGTATAAATCTTGCAAATACGTCAGAATGCTTTACATAGTTATCCAATCTTGTTGTGGAATTTTGTATGCTGTTTCTATTGTTTGCATATCCAGAACTTTTAGTTCTTTGATACATTGAAACCAACAAACAAATCCTTTCTGTTCCCAGGAATTATTTCTCTGTATACTTTATGTGGATAACTCTTTGTAACTACGAATGGTGTTAAAAGATCAAACCAGATTTTTAAATCTATATTTGCATTAATAATTTTCCTAAATGAGTCAATACAATAATTAATCATACGAGTTTTAGTGGGCTTAGTTATGTTATGTTATATTGCATACTAATACATATGTGCCATGGCAAATTGTTTGTATCTGTTATTTGAAATTTTTTTTGTAAATCAAATTCATTTATTGATATTACAGTTAGTGGTGCTGCGGTAGCGTTGTCGCCTCACAGTAAGACGTTGCCCTGTTCGATTCTCAGCTAAAGCGTCTTCTGTGTGGAGACATGCGTGAATGGGCGTACCTTCGTTGAAGGTTGTGCATCAGGGCTGGCAACTCAGTATGTAAAAATCTACTGCCAATCATTAGCAGACCAGAGTTCCGCTGTGGCAACCCCTAACCTGGAAAAGCCGAAAGATACAACAACACAGTTAGTAATGTTTTCCAGTTTGCAGAATAATTTGGACTTATCCAATCTGAGACTGTTTTAGATATTGATGCTTTTATATAAGTTTCTGTATAAGGAAAGTTTAATCCTCTCTGTTTCCATGGCCTGATATGATGTATTAAAGCTATTCTGTTTCTTTTGGGAAACCATAACAATTTTATTAGACACGAGTTTATTTCTTTGAGTATATTCCTTTCTGGTAACAGTTGTATTGCCAAATCTATATATAGACTCTTGGGTAGTAAAACCATTTTTATTAACTATAGTCTATCTTCAAATGTTAATATGCGTCTATATCACATTATCGAAATTTTACTACATCGAATCAATAAAGGTCGAACTTTACTGATCGAAGTCATAAAATATCGAAAAAAATAAATCAATTAAAAAAAACTAACTAGCATAGGCAGGGGGGACAAGCACCCCTGCACCCCCCCCACTTAAATATACCAACTCCGAGACCACACTACATTGAGGTAAATGGAAATCTCCCCCTTACGGAGATTTCCGTTTACCTGCGTGATGTTCTGACCTTTTGACATTGACGTGCTGACAATATCGTATTCAATATTGTTAGCTTACGACAACGTGAAGTAGACCCGTTATTATTTTGTTCCACTTTTCCACAGAGATTTTGTGTTGATGATATTATTGTAGTTTTTTGAGACAAATTCATTATTATCCTTGCATAACTCAATTCCTAGATATTTTAAGGTAGATTATTAATGTGATTCCCCTTAGTCTGCAATTCTTTTTGTTTTATTTAAAAATAAAAATGTTGATTTTGATTTATTGAAATGGAGTCCTGAAGTCCTGTAAAATGTGTCAATTAAAATATCTAATTCGTCTAATGTGTCTTTTGTATTGGATAATGTTGTTAATATATCATCAACAAAAAACATTACTTTAGAATTGTATTGCTCATAAACATCTACTCCTTTGATTTTTGTATTGTTACATATTGAATCTGCCAATATTTCAATAGCCAAAGCAAATAGAATCAGTGACATGGGACATCCTTGTTTGGTAGCCTTTGTTATATGTATACATTCAGAGGTGAAAGGACCTAGCTTAACAAACACTAAATTATTTGTATATATATATATTGTTTAGTAGACGAACAAAGGAAGGAGGAAATTCAAATAACACCAGGATTTTGAATAAATAGTCCCAATTTAGGGAATCAAAGTCTTTCTCTATATCTAAGCCAATTAGCAGGGTTTCTTTACTTTCTTTATTAACAATCTGTAAGAAAAAGTATTCTTTTAATATTGTCATGTGTGTGTGTCTATGATATATAAATCCAGTCTGATCATTATTTATTGTTTTGGATAGTGGTATTTTCATTCTGTTAGTTGATATTGTCATAAATATATTTTATGATTTAATAATGATATAGGTCTATATGAGGTACAGAGGTTTGGGGATTTGTTTTCCTTTAGTATTGGGGTGATTAAGGAACATCTCCAAGAGGGTGGTATTAAAGCTTGTGACTGAATTTCTAATAGAGTTTTACAGAAGAGGGATAGCATCTTTGAAGGAAAAAGTTTATATATTTCCATAATTATACCATCTATACCTGGAACTTTATTATTTTTACTCTCTTTTATTGTATCTGTAATTTCTTTGTAAGATATGGGTGCTTGCAGATCTAGTTTTAATTTTTTTGTTTTTTTTTATATTAGAACATTTTTCATCTAGATTTAATTGATCGATATGTATATTTTCTTTTTGTAAATGTTCCATATAGTGATTTCTATCGGCATCAAGAATGTCACCTATAACTGAGACATTTTCCCTTTCTTTTCATGGAAAATACTTTTAATGTTATTAGCTTTTAACTGTATTTTGATTCTTGTGGATAAATTATGTAGATATTTGGGAGAAGTGGCCAAGGTATTAATTTTTAGTTTTTCTAAAGCTAAACTAGTTTTATGTGTTAGAATTTTGTTGTACTCATTGTTTAATACGTTTTCATCTCCAAATTATTTTGATTTTGTTTTCAGCTTTTACTGACAAAAGTTTGGATTGTAGATCTAATAATTCAGAATCCCATTCTCTGTTTTTTTATACCAAGTTAGGGTTTTACCATATATGTAAGCTTTCAATGAGACCCATATCATTATTTTATTTATCTCTGTGGTGTAATTAATATCCAAGAAGAAATGTAATTCAGATAATAACCAGGGTTTGAACTCTTTAATTTTAGTCATATATGCTGGAATTCTGGAGTTAAAGATTAATGGTTTGTACCCATTTTGAAGTTTTAGTATCAATGAATTGTGGTATGAAAAGGGGCAGGGAGTGATTGCGAAATTGATGATTTTAGAGTGTAAGTCATGGGCAGCAAATATTTTATCTATTCTAGTTTGGGTAACAAATCTGTGATCTTAATGGGAAAACAACAAAGATTTATCTTCTTTAAATTTTAAAGTATCTGCAAGATAAAATGATTCTACCCACTTGTTTAAAGTTTTTGCTACAGCAGATGTATGCAGCAGTCTTTTATTTGTAGTTTCAGAAATTATCAAATATACAGTTAAAATCTCCTCCTAATGTTAAGTTGCCTTTATAATTATTGGAAATGAAATCCAAGTGTTTTTTAACAGTTCCTGATCCAATGCCTGGGGACCAGTATAGATTGGCTAGGGTCCATATTCTATTATATTTAACTATTACTAATGCCATAAGGCCTTCTTTATTTTCATACCTATAAATGATTTCTGAGTTAATCACATTAGTTTTCCATAAAATTGTTACCCCTTTTGTCTTTGTCTTATAAGTGGATTGTGCCAATATAATATATTCCTTAGGATTCCATTTGTAATTGTCATTTGTTTTGAAATGAGTTTCTTGAAGGAAGACAATATGTGCTTTGTTCAGTTTTAAATATTTCAGTACACCTGATCGCCTGCTAGGATTGTTTAAACCATTGGTATTTAAAGATAATAAAGTTAAATCCATGTTAGGTTATTTAGACAATGCATTTTTTTGTTTTATTGTGACTATTAAACATTTTCCTCCGATAACTATAAAGTATATGTTTGAGCTTTTAAAGGAAATTATCAGTTTTATACTTTGAATGTTTACCAATAAAGTAATGTTTTGGTCAGGCATACTAAAAATGTTTTTGTGAAATAAATTTAAATTAATAAATGTTAACAAAACTAAGATCCGCACTAGCCATGGAATGAAAATCATTCCTAATCTGATAGATAAACCTAAGTCCATCAGCTTATCACTCATACCTTAACAATCTGAGCTCCATAAATTGAATTATCATATGGAGAATATTTGTAATAGGAATAAGCAATATTTATATTATTTTGAACAGATATAGTACTATTGTAGATTAGATAGAATTCTAATACAATATAAATGTCTACTTATTGTATAAGCAATTAATACTTATATGAAAAATAGAGGACAAACAATTCAATCATAGTAAAGTAGGATATAGCATATATAAAACGTCAGTAAAAGATTATAGCACACAGTTATTTAAAATATTCACCCTTATTGTTGAAGTCTTTCAAAACTTATTACTTAATATAAATAGATGGTCATAATATTTGTACCTAATGTTTATAATACAATGTATTTTACTAGATATATCAGAAGTTATATTTCATTGTTTGTCAGCATTGAAGTAATCAGTGTGTTTGTTGCTATCTTACTTAAAAGCATCAAGTTTGTTTTATGTAAACATTGATGAACGTTAGTGCATTTTAATTATCAGTGCATTACTCTCCCCCCTCCCCCATTTCCTACACATAAGGATTTTCATATCAGTCATTTCTTATTATAAAATTAGTGAAATTATAGGTTACAAAACAACAAATTCACTTATTGTGATTAACGATTACAAGTTCCCTTTCCATATTCATAAATTGCCATTTTATGGCATATACTAAAAGTTTTTAGATTTAAATGGCAACATTCGATTTTGTATAATCAGCAAAGGTTAAACTGAGTGATTATTGTCAATTTAATGCTATTTGTTCAGAATGTGATTGTTACTTTCTATGACATTCCTAGTTCAGGCTTCTATTGTTTTCCTTGAACAACTCTGTCAGTTTGATGTCATATATAAAACATTAGTTACCTTGACAACAGCTTAAATATGATGTACGGTCAAGATGTATTACAAAACCGCATTTCAAGTTAAAGCAATTATATGACTTGTTATGCACATTTACTTATATAAGAAAATCATCATGCTTCCCCCTGATGTTTAATACAGTGCATGTCATTTATGACAAGTTAAAACAGTAGTATTATTACACACACGCCCATGTTATTAAACACATGCACATGTTATTTAACTGAGTGTCTATTGTCAATTTAATACTATTTGTTCAGAATATGGTTGTTATAGTCTGTGACATTTCAAGTTCAGGCTTCTATTGTTTTCTTGAATAACTTCGTCAGTTTGATATCATGTATAAAACATTAGTTACCTTGGTAACCACTTAAATATTATATATGGTCAAGATGTGTTACAAAAACTACAATTCATGTTAAAGCAATTACATGTCTTGTTATGCATATTTACTTATATAAGAAAATCATCATGCTTCCCCTTGATGTTCAATGTGGTGTATGTCATTTATGACAATTTAAGACAGTAGTGTTATTATACACAAGCCCATGTTATTAAATCCTGTCTTTAATATCTAAATTCAGCAGACTGCTTCATCATATATAACAATTATATATTTTATGTCTAGATTTACTAAAATCATACATTACATAACTATTGCGTGTGTGTTTTTTTATATTTTTTTGGCTGTTGATTAGTTGAGAGACCACAAACTGTAATGTTTATTCTATTATTAGTTCCTTCCAAGCATGTTTATACAGTCCATAGACTTTAAATTATGAGACCTTTCTAGTTTCTTATTTGTTATAAGTATATTTCCATCCTCAAATACACAAATATCAGTACTTCAAGTATGGGCAACAATGTCCATCTAGTTTTGCCACAATACCATTCACTAGTTCATTATGTGGTATCTTTCCAGGGTGTTCTTAAAATATAAACAGTCCAAAGCAATCACAAAAAACGCTGAAATGTTGCGGATGCAATCAAAGCACAGTGCCAATGCCCAAAGTAGTAAAAAATCTCTTTAAATGAAAGAACCATAAAAGTCTCATAAACATTAAGCGCTTTCATCCACACTAAGGTGGACTTCATCAGAATAAATTGCAGCATTTTGATGTACATTTAAATATCTCATTTTAGCGCCAAAAATTCACTTGATATTCAAAATTTTAAAGTGAACTAGTGCCAATAAGAAATAAAGTACAAATAAATGAACTCTGCATACCATTCATCACTAAAATCACCTCTATCAAAATGTTATCCCAATATATTCTTAAGCATAAACGCAGTATTGTTATTAATGCATCTTGTATAAAAATAAATAAATGTAACAGTTCGGGTGAATACATGTTTTGCTTAATTTCAACAACTATACTAAGTGTGATAATTAAAATAAAAATGCAATTATAATAAGCTATATACAAATCAATAATTGCTTATATAGTAAAATCAATGCATACTATAAAAATAAGTGTATATATGTATTTGTATGATATGTCAAAAAACTCTCCTTGATATGTTCTCATATAAATCATATGTAAATAAAGAAACAACAATAATAATGTTCAAAAAAATGTTCAAACAAAATATACAAAAACTCCAACCACTGAAAATACATTTAATATGCTAACATAGTTATAGTAATGGTTTTATCATGATATACTCATTAAGTCCAGGCTCTCTTGCTGCATCAGTTAACATTTGACCATGTCAATCAATGAGATTAACATAGGTTACAAACACACCGACCTATGTCTTGAGGAGTTCTTGTTAGATAATCGTATCACTTTAGATACATATAATTTCTTAAAGGTTGAACACCCCATTCTTGCTACCATTGTATGTATACCAAAAATTCATAAAAGCATTACTAAGTCACCCTTTCGCCCTATTGTCTCGGGTAGTCATTCTAAAATTTACCCTAGAGGAGTGATTATAGACAAATGATTAAAACAGATATACATTAATATACCACATTTGATAAGATTCTTGGGCTTTTTTGGGTAATTTAACTTCTAACATATGGAAAGAGAATCTCACATTTATCACCATAGACATTATTGATTTATTTTCTTGTATACCTAATCATCAGGGTATGGATGATTTCTGTAACAGCTTGAGGAAATTTTCTAATTTAGAATGGGACAAAATCTGTTTAATTATGGAACTCATGTCTATGGTTTTAAATTATAATTATATATACTTCGAAGGTGAGTATTTAAGACAAACCAGGGGGGTGGCCATGGGGGCGGCTTGCGCCCCCATGTTCGCCAACCTGGTTATGTTAGAATGGGAAACTACTCATTTGTTTTGTAGTAGGTATTATAAATATAAGTCCTATTATTCCAGGTTCCTGGACAATATCTTTATTCTATGGGATGGACCCCAGGATAGTATAGGGCAGTTTATGGACTGCTTGAATAGTATGAGTACATTTTTAAAATTTACTTTTTCTAGTAGTTCAGATGGTATAGCTTATTTGGACACCTATATTTCTAACACTAGTAGTGGGTTCAAGTCTAGAATACAGAGAAAAAGTACTTTTTCGAACAGTTATCTGGAATATTCCAGTAATCACCCTAGGAATATGATGAGGAATATATACAAATGACAATGTATTAGAGCCGCCCGTATGACATATATATATATATATATATATATATATATATATATATATATATATATATAAAATGAAATGATTGATGAATTAAATTATATTAAATCTATGTTCATTTCAAGGGGATATCCTATATCTATATTGAATGATGTTACGAATTATGTTGTAAGTGAATGGGGGAATAAATATCACCCTTTATTAGGTAAGGAATTTGTTAAGAATTCAGCAGTAGCTGGGAATGGTACTGTTACTCAATACAACAGAGCTTGCGTTTTGGAATATTCCCCATATGTAAACTGTATAAAAAACATACTAAGAAAGAACTGGAATATCCTTGTGGTTGATCAAAAATTAAGGAAAATAATAGGTGACACCAATTTTTGTTGACAAAATGGGTGCAAATATTAAGAGAAAACTGGAAAATGGATTTATATCAGGAATAAGGAGTGATCAAAACAAACATACTAGATGGTGTGGGGGTCGAAGGCAATGTTGTGTTATACTGGAGACTAAAGGAATGGTTTTAGAAAATATTAACAGGACAAGAATTAATTTTATATATGGTAATTGCAATACTAGATATATTATATATTTGGCTAAATGCATGACATGTCCCAGTTATTACATAGGCAAAACTGAGAGGCAATTTAAGAAGAGAATTTACGATCATTTATACAGTATAAGAAAGAGGGACATGAGCAATGCCTTGTACAGACATGTAGCCAAATATGGAGATGTACTCACTTTTTTAAGTTTGTGATACTTGATCAAGTTAGTTCAGGTCCACGTGGTGGTAATGATAAAGCACTTCTTGGAAAGAGGGAAATTATATGGCAAATATTAACTGATGCTGCAAGAGAGCCTGGACTTAATGAGTATATCAAGATAAAACCATTACAACAACTATGTTAGTATATTAAATGTATTTTCAGTGGTTGGATTTTTTTGTATATTTTGTTTGAACATTTTTTTTGTTTGAACATTTTTTTTGAACATTATTCTAGCATATTATTGTTGTTTCTTTATTTACATATGATTTATATGAGAACATATCAAGGAGGGTTTTTTGACATAATATCATACAAATACATACATACACTTATATTTATAGTATGCATTGGTTTTACTATACAAGCAATTATTGATTTTTATATAGCTTATTATAACTGCATTTTTATTTTAATTATCACACTTAGTATAGTTGCTGAAATTAAGCAAAACATATAGTCACCTGAACTGTTATATTTATTTATTTTTATACAAGATGTATTAATAACAATACTGGGTTTATGCTTAAGAATATATTGGGATAACATTTTTATAGAGGTGATTTTAGTGATGAATGGTATGCAGAGTTCATTTATTTGCACTTTATTTCTTATTGGCACTAGTTCACCTTAAAATTTTGAATATCAAGTGAATTTTTGGCACCAAAATGAGATATTTAAACTTGCATCAAAATGCTGCAATTTATTCTGATGAAGTCCACCTTAGTGTGGTTGAAAGTGCTTAATCTTTATGAGACTTTTATGATTCTTTCATTAAAGGAGATTTTTTACTACTTTGGGCATTGGCACTGTGCTTTGATTGCATCCGCAACATTTCAGCATTTTTTGTGATTGCTTTGGACTGTTTATGTTGTTGCTACACTGAATATTGGTGTATTCTTGTTCTTAAAATATCCAAACCAATATTTGTCCTGTTCCATTTTACCAGCCTGTTCCATGCAGTGGCCACTCTGCCAGTGAACCACTCAATACACTTTCCATTCCCACAGATATTTGCGCAAAGGAAATCTAATGATTCTCTAGCACTTCCCAGCAACCCCAAACACCCCTAGAATCAGCTATCCCCATATGCCCAACACGTCTGACCAAGCCCGCCTCCCAGACCACTGCAAAGGGTACTGAACAAGATCAAGTGCTCTTAGTCTTTCACAATAACTCAGACTTCCACTCTTATGCAAGTCCTTAATGAGTTTGGACTAAAATATATTTTAAATATAAAATTGCACTTACTATTTTTTTTCATCAAGAATCAACTTAATGAGCTAAACGAAGTGTTGGGAGACCATCAGTATGTGTACATGTGGTTTAAAACAGCCCTTTTATTTTATATATGCATATATATATATATATATATATATATATATATATATATATATATATATATATATATATATATATATATATATATATATATTTTTTTTTTTAAAACAAAAACGTCATTGCCGAGAATCATCTCAGAGGTTCCTCAGAGCCATTAAGCATTATCGGCACTCTGTCTCCATTACCATAGCAACCTGGAAGCGTCTGTTTCTGTTAGTGTGTCTGTGTACTGCATACCAGAGGCTCACGATGCACCTGAAGCAAAGCTTCGCTTCGCTGCAACTTCAAGCCTAAATTCCCTCCCTTTCAGCGAGGCAGCAGCCAGGAAAAGAACAGAGAGCAGATAAAAGAAAAAAAAAACTCCCAACAAGCCGCCACAACAAGAGACAACACACTCCTCCAGCTCTTTTACCTCTCACTCAGCAGATGTACAAACAAACTATTCTCTGCCAAAATATCCCAAGTCATAGTTCTATCCTCCCCCTTCCCCTGGATCCAGACTAAAATACCAAATGCGTCTTCCTAATACACAAGCATCAGTAAACCCCGATCACAAGCCGCAAACCACATCTTCCCAGAGATGAAAACAGCAACATATAACAGCTGCCAGACACAGCTGCAGCCACATACACCATGTCAGGCTTAATCAAACAACACTCAATGCTATGACACCTGCCATAATTGATATTAACTATGTTCAGACAGAATAATAATGACATTTGTACTAGCTGCATCCATGCACACCATATCAGGATTTGATCAAACAGTACTCGTAGCTGTGATACCTGCCATAATTGATATTAACTATATTTAAACAGAATAATGATGACATTTGTACTAAGCTTCCTATTATTTAACCAGGATATACATGACATTTCCAAATGATACTTTAAATGAAGAAGGCATTAGTCTCTATGACAGCATTTTTTTTTCAAAACACTCTACTGTTACTGATATTATAGATGATGTTAATTTGTTACATTTGAGTCTGAACTCTGATGAATGGTAGCGTGTTGAATTAGTTAATTAATTACTTAAATTATTATAAGTAAAATCAATGAAAAATGAACAAGATAAGTATTCATTGTGTTCAAGTAGGGGAATAGAAACTTTTATGCTTGTATTATATGTTGCTTTGTTTGGCTTATATATAATGTAAATAGTAACCCATCTTGACTTACCTTTGTTTGTGAAGAATTACTGGACTCTTTGAACATTCTAAATAAATCATTACTGTTTCTCAATTGTTTAAGAATCCCTCCTTTTTGTAAATAAAAAACAGATGACAAGTGATATACCATATCAGATGATACTTTGAGAGAGATGTAGTTGTAAGAGTTATTTTTTTGGGCCAGCTATCTTGGAATCAGTTTTCTGTTTCTTCTTTCTAGCATTAGTTCAAGGATTTATTTTATTCTTTTAAGAGTAGGGGCCATCCATTCCATTTCATCTGAGACAGAGACTATGTTGTTGTTTCTGATAAATCTAGTAGCTTCTTCTAAGTCATTAAAGGTTCTAATCTCATTGGCAAAAAGTATTTTTATCTTAGCTGGAAAGGCCAGCTGTGCTTTAATGTTGTTTTGTTTCAACAGTTTTATTATTGGCCAGACTTTTTTCCTTTGTTCTAGTATTCTGGAAGAATAATCATTGTCAAACCTTATCAGGCTTTGATGGGTGATTTTCTCCAAGCAAATTTTAATATTCCTTCTACTGTGGCAGTTCGACTTTTTATACATACTATTGGCTCTGAGGTGAAGACTGAGCTGCTCATCTGGTACCTGTGTTTTTGTCTTTCTCTTTGCACTTTTTGTGAACATCAGGACCAGAACATGGCAGAAGGGTATAAAGTTGAACTGAATTACAATACAAATGGGAATACCAACACTCAAAACGGAATGGAACATTTTAGTAGAATCCTAAGCATGGGCGTAAACCCACTGGTTGAGAGACCAGTTTTCTCTGATGAATATTCTGTTGATGTGGATGATGGGGCACAAATGCTCTTCAAAGACAAATTTAGAGCCTTTGAAAACAAGTTATATAAGTATAAAATGCTCCAGTGGCAGAGATTCCATTTGGAAGCCTGCTTAAGATATACAATTGTTCCCAGAGGTCTGAGAGTTCTAACTATGCCAACTTATGGTGATGTTCTACCTGACCTCCTGAAGACATGGCAGCAGCTTAATTTGCAGTTAAGCTATGACTACTTGAACTTACTGACTATTTTTTACCTGAAGAAAGGGAACTAGCAAATGAACTGAAGGCTCTGAAGATCGATCTATGCACTAACTTTACAAATAGCATTACTGGTGACAAGCTAGATACCCTCTTTGAAAACATTACAGAATATGAAGCTGAAAAAGCTTCACAGGGATACGAATGATTTTCAGTCTGGTGCTGTTTTTTCATGGCCCAAACCTTTCCCTACAACAACAGACCAGCCTGTAAACTCAGCCCCTTTTGTGATAGACAACACACAACCATCAACAAGAAGCCAAACTGAAGAGGGAGTGGCTGCAGCCAGTAACACTGAGGAAACACAGAATTTACCAGTGACTCCTGCTGAGCAGCAGTCAACAGTAAAACCAAAGGATATAAATGTAAGAAGCAGCAAGAAAAATGATAACAGAAACCTATCTAATGAAAATCCCCCTTTTCCCATGCAACAGAAGGGAATATCAGGAACTCAAATGATACCATTCACATTAATGAATGCTCTACCAATAAAAAGCAGATCAAGGAGCAGAGGAAGGACCGGCCGAGTCAGGCAGATACCAAACACAGAGGCAACACTGAACACAATGACAATTTACAGCAAGAACACAAAAGTCTGGCAATAAATCTTTCATCTTTAACACTAACTGATGCTCATATGTCACTTTTGAAAAAAGGGCTGTCGTCTATTCCAGCCCAGAGAACTGTGTTAGTTGACATTCTTAAAGAACTTAAGTTATTTGGTCACAACTTAACTTTAAAAACTATGTTTAAAGGACAGATGACTGACAATGTGAATATTTTTAAAAAACCCTGTACCTTTGTACCTAAATTACATCCTATGGTGGAAGTCTATGTGTCAGTATGTGAGAAGCAAATAAAGGAAGCATTTAATTCAGATAGAAGAGCTGTCTTTTATAACTTGAGTAAAGAAGAATCTGATGCTCTATATGACCTGAGGGAAATGCATTTAGTGGAAATTAGACCTGCAGATAAAGGAGGGGGAATTGTGATTATGGATAGGGAATTTTACATCCAGCAAATGACAAAACTACTTAATGACAATGAAAACTATACCTGTATCTCAGTAAATATAGTAAAATGTGTTATAGTCAGGATTGCTGTTTGACTTGCTGACTACAAATTTGATAACAGAGGATTTAAGTATTTTAATGTAGAAACTCCCACCATTCCAGTTATATATAGGCCATCCCAAGGTACAGACATATATCAAATGTCCACCTATGAGACCCATAGTGTCTAGTAGAGGCTGGGCAACAGTAGCTATGTCAATATATGTACAGAATAATCTTCATCCAGTGCTTGAAAAGTGTGAAACAGTATTGAAAGACAAAATATTTTCTTCAAACATTGTATAGAAAGACAATTTTGATAAAGAGTATCTGCTTGTAACCTTAGATATTACATCACTTTTCACAGTGATTCCAAATCAGTGGGGAATAGAGAACATTAGGACTTGCTATGTTCTAAATGTGCTTTCTCTAATGATAAAGTGAATCTGTTATGCAGTCTGCTTGAAATAATTTTGGATAATAATGTTTTTGTCTTTAAAGAAGATTTTTACCTACAAAAGGTTGGCGCAGCTATGGGCGCAGCTTGTGCAAACAGCTACGCCAACCTAACTTTAGTCCAAAGGGAAAAAACATTTCTACTACAGGGAAATTCTGTGGTATGCACATTTTGTGGACGACATGTTTTTTCTATGGGAAAACTCAATAGAGATGCTGGGTAGATTCTTAGAGTGCCTACATACAATGACACAATTTTAAAATTTACCTGTAAGTTCTCAAATGAACAGATAGACTTCCTTGATGTTCTAGTGAAACAAAATCAGAAATGGGGCAGATGGCTACTAGCCTGTATAGAAAGCCAAGTAGAAAGAATTCCATGTTACATAAAAACAGCATGCATCCATGACATGTTAGCAAAAATGTTATGAAAGGGGAGTTCCTGAGAGCCTCATGATTACATAGTAAAAATTATGATTTGGAGAGGTCTATGGAAGTGTTAAAAAGAGAACTACTTGATAGAGACTGTAACCTGACAGAAATAGACACCACGATAGAAGGAGTATACCAAGAATGTCAAGGGAAAGGTAGACCTTACTTCTCAGAACAAACTACAAGAGATAACCCTGAAACAGACTCCAGGGATGAGAAACTTAGGTTCCCCATTACATATGCAAGTGATGTCGGTCAATTTTGTGATATATTCAGGAAGAACTGAAACATATTGTTAGCCACTGAAGAACCTGAAGGTGTCATAGACTCTTGACCTCACTTCTCATTTACAAACAAAAAATCACTTAAAAGGCAGTTATGTTATAAAACCCAAACACATGTCCCTGAATACATCCGATAGGATAGGGACATATATGTGCAGGAACTGCAGATCTTGTAAGTATATTTTCTCATGCAGCACTTTTGTACATCCACAGCAAAAAGTTAGAATTGAATTTAATTTCTATTCAGACTGCAGGACTAGAAATATAGTCTATCTTAGTTTTTCCCAGTATTGTAAAGTTTTTTATGTGGGCAAGACTAATAGAATGCTCAAAGAACGCATTTTAGAACATATTAGGGACATAGTAAACAAAAAGGAGAGTAGTGCCCTAGCTAAACATGTAGAAGCTGAAGGGATGCACCATGCTTTTAAATTTTTAGTTTTAGAAGTTCTGGAAGAAAATATCAGAGGGGGTGACAGAAATAGAACAGAAGAGGTTGAGCAAAAATGGATTCTGCAACTAAATGCAGACAAACCCCCAGGCATTAATAAAACTGTTTATTTGAAATCATTTTTAAAGGCAATAGCCTTAAAGCACTAATTCTCTTCTACATGGTTCTATAGGCATCCACATTTGAACTTGCATACTGTTTTTAACAGTTTTATGTCTATTTATGTTTTTTTCTACTATTTTTAAATTAATTGAGTCTTTTATAAATATTTGATTGTCTTAACTGATTGGCTACTTTGAAAGCATATATCAAGGAAGGCATGGGATGTTTTATTAAGTGTGATGAAGCGACCTGGAAGGTCGTGAAAGCGCTCACTTTGTCCTTGCAATAAAGAATTTTCCTTCTACTGTGGCAGTTCAACTTTTTATACATACAAATTTGAATAATAGCTCCTTGTCCAGAAATGATAGAAATTTTATAACTTTGGATCTAGGTGGAGTATTTGCTGAGTTAGAAGCAGATTTCCTCAGTGCTCTATGTGCCATTTCAATTCCAAATGAAAGTCCCTCTTTCAAGTCTAAAAAGGCCAGAATCCAGGTTGTTAAGAGTGAAATAATGTCTTCTCCTTCATTGTTTTCAGGCAGACCAAATATCCTTATGTTGTTTCTCCTTTCCTTGTTTTCTAAGTCATCTATTTTGTTAAGTAGCCATGCATTCTGTTTAAGCAGAAATTCTTTTTGGAATTCTTCCTCTTTGAGTCTCCCTTCAATGTCATTTAGAGAATTCTCTATATTTGTTATTTTTGTATGGTGTTGCTGTAATAGTTCCTTAAGAGTATCCGTCTGTTTTTGAGAATTTAATTTGATGTTTTCTAAGTCATTTTAAAAGCCATCCATCTTCAAAGATAGTTCTGTAAGACTGATGTCATCAATTGCAGTTCTGGATGATAATTCCTTGAGTTGTTCATATTCAGTGACTCAATATATCTCCAAGTTACTTGACAGGAAAATTTTTGTACATCTCCACCAAAATCGATATTTATGTAGTTTAGTAGTTAATCAATAGATTTCTGATGTTTTAAACTTGAAAATAATAACATTTTCCTATATTATTATACTAGTTTATGGAGCTCTCAAAATTCACTGCTCTCAGTTGGCCATCTAGGCTTCACCCCCCCCCATCATCATTTGTTTCCTGATGTCCCTGATATGCTCTTGAAATCTTATTCTAAATATCCTTTTACCTTCTCCAGTGTAAAATAAATTACAAGGGCACTTGAGGGCATATATAATTCCATCAGTATTGCATGAAAAAATAACTGCTGGATAAAATTTCACATTGTTAATTTTTGTAAAAGAGCACATCACAAACTTACAAGCACTACAATTACCACAAGTAAAAGTACCCAACATAGATAGATGGTAAAGTATTAGTAATACCAGGAGATACATACCAGCTGCGAACATTTCCTTTAAGTTTTACCCAAGCCTATAAGAAGTAAAAGGAACTTCCTATAACATTTTAGATAACTCACCACTTCCAATCAAAACCTTCCAATACTTTAATAAATCACCTATTTTCTCACTTAAAATATAAGTTGTAACTAAATATATTTTTTTACTATTCACTGCTCTATAACTGTCTCCATAATGGTTTATTGACTGAGTCACAATCATATCCTGTTTATCATACTGTCCTATTAGCTTCTTTAAGAAAGTCAGTTTCATTATTACAAATTCTATATAAGCGTAATAGTTCCCATAAGACAACAAAAATATTAAATAGGGAGGGATAACAACTGCCCCCATGCAAATACTGGCCCCCATCCGAAAAGTTTCTGTGAAGTGATGTTTTTATTTCACAATTTTTCAAAACCTTTCAAACACAAATTCAAATAACTTCTTTCCCATACCATAAACCATCAAAAGTCAAATTATGTACATTTTTTTGTAAATCAGAAACCAATTTTTCAACTTCCTTTTGACCACCTTGGCAAATAAATATTAAATCTATATATATGTATAATAGCATAAAACGTATTTGTTCATAAACTCATGTTTATACAAATACTCTACTTCAAATAAAGCCATCATTAAATTTGCATACATTGGGCAAAAGGTACCCCCATAGCCATGCCTTGACATTGGTGATAAATAATGTTATCAAATAAAAAATACTTATTTAAAGGACAAAAATGTATCAGTTCAACAATGTAATTTGAAACAGGCCTATCTCCCAAAAAATGGTATAATATTCGTATACCATATTCATGTTTAATATTGGTATAAAGACTTCTGACATCTAAAGTGACCCAATACATATCTTTTTTCCACTTAAACATAGAAATTTTGTTTAAAAAATCAAAAGTATTTTTAATATGTTAAGAAAGTTTAGACACAAAGGGGAGAAGGTAATGATGTAACAGGAGGCCTACATTATGTAAAAAATTTACATGCAGATATAACTGGTCGACCAGGAGGATTCAGTAGTATGTACTTTAAGTAGGTAATAAAAGGCTGCAATACTGCAACCATTCTCACTAAACTTTCTAATCTATAACCTTTCTCCTTCAATATTTTATACTGTATTAATGCATCATTATACAACTCAATATCACCTATTTTGATGCTTAACAACTATCTTATTTACTTCATCTGAAGGTTTTATAACCAAATCTGTTCTCATACTAAATTGTCTTAAAAGCATTCCATTCTCTCCTAGTTAAATTATAATGTACTTGGTACTTATTTTTTTATAAAATCCTCATATGCTCTTTCAACAGAATGAATAAACATTGCTGAGGATTGTTTTATGCACTCATTATTATATGGGGGAATAAAGACATTCATATTTAATATTAGAAGTATCTAACAAACAATAAGCATTCAGAGCAAAATCATCATTTATTTCAGAAACACATGAGAAAAATATATAATTCAAATTATCTGCAATATTTAAAATATCATGTACACATTCTTTAGATTTCTTACTATAAAAAAAAACTTTAAATGCAATTTACGAACAAGCTGAAAAACTTGTTTCAAAATATGCAGGTGTGGCAAAACTGTCAGTACAAAATTTTAAACCTAAATTTAAAACACTTAATTGTTTGTTATGTAACATACAAGCTGACAAGTTTAAAACCAAGTTTCCACACTGCTATTATCAAAATCCATTAAACACTTAAAATACTTCCAGTCCACTCACTGCCATCTACTTCTTTTATAAGATGGTTGGGATTGCTCCTCTGTTGTATATGTACTACGTCCATTAACATTCCTCCCTCTTTTTCGATTATATCCCCCTTGCCTCCCATTGTTACCTCAAAAATGCTGACCATGTGCTAGTGGTTCTTGTGCCGGAGGAAAGGAAGAGAAAGTGTGGTCATCAATTTCACACCCCATCATGTAGCTCGTACCTTCTAATGAAGCAAACAATACTGTCTGAGGCTTTTTGAAACTTCCGGTTTGATGTGTGGCCTTGTCTCATCATTACTCCTTCTGAATGGACTTGGGTGCACCCGCTATCACAATCATGGATATCTTTCTTTTATTTATTTATTTTTTTTCTTTTCCATCAACTCTAAATCAAATGTTTTAAATTTTCATTAATATCACCCAGCAAAGTATCTAGATGGGCAACACTAATATGGGAGGAAAGTACTGTGTATAAACCATGTGTATCCTCTTTAATTTTTCATTGTTTCAACTGGTCCCTCTCCACTAGGATAGAGATCCACTCCATAGAACAATGGTGAGCTGCTGCCAGCCAACAATCCAGAAATACTTTATCTACATCATTATTAGGATAAAAAGGGGTGGTGGGATTCTTAAAGGCACAGAGTTCCCTTGGTGACGCATCTAAATCAAGAAAGAATTGCAGTCCAAACATATTAAAATGCACAACTGTTTATTTAAATAACAACTATTCTACATTTTACATAGTTACTGAACTTCTGCAGAAATAATACCAGCACTACTCTGGCCTACCAATAAAAAGGGAATATCCATTCTCCGTTGTCTCTCCTCCATCTATTTAAACAAAAATTTAAGTGAAGTAACCCTGCTTGATGCAACATAATGACTGCCACCTCGTGGACCATGTATAATGTAATTCTCCATCATTCTTTGAAAGAAACTTTCATCATCTCTTAGGCCACATACATGTTTTACCAAATTTTAAACACTTGGCCAAGCATCTGTACAAGTGTTAGACCTGCACAAAAAACAAATAAAACAACTGCACTAATTATACTCTTGTGCATTTGCAAAGGATAAAAGGATTGCTCCAGTTCAACTGAGTGAAAGGAACTATGAAATACTTAGAGATATGGATTATGGTACATCATGAGAAACCAATGAGAAGGGCAGAAGCTGTGATTCATGATGTTTGCTAGGCCACATAGTTCTAATTCCCCAGCAATACTGTCTGCCACAAAGTAATTGCCTCTGCTAGTTCCAGGTTACAATGAAACATGATCACGTAACTGTAAAAAAGGAAGGGCTATTGGGTAGGGGGTGCACCCCTCCACCCAGCCAGCCCACTGCTTGATTGCCCAATCTACATGGAAAAGTTGAAGTTTCAGGAGTGCCTCCCAAGGTCTAGTGTAGAATACTGAGTTTTCTGAACACTGAACTTCATATGGACCATGTGACTGACATTCTGAAATGACAAACTGTTTTACGGAGATTATGGTACAGTGGTGACTGGGGAATTTGCCATTTTCCCCACTGTAGTGTGATCCTAGAGTTGGGCATATTTAATAATCAAGGGTTATGGAGGGTACAGGAAGGTTTGCCTCCCTGCAAAAACACACTAATTCTGGTGTTAGTTTTTTGATTTTTCAGAATGTCAATAATATGGTGTCGATCATATGAAGTTTGATGTTCTGAAAAGTCAATCATTTACACTAGATCTGCCTCCACAAGCCGAAAGGGGAAAAAGTCATTCACAGCTCAGCTGGCATGTTGCAGAGATGATTTCCGAGCAGTCAGATGTGCCCCTGTGTCAGGACAGATATAAAGTGGGCTCCCCAATGCTCCACTAATGTGTCCAATCACAGATGCTACATCAGGGAAAGAGGGAAGGAAGAAAAATGAAGAGTCTATCCTGAGGGTGCAAGCTAAAACCAACCAAACTATCAAGTGCTGGCAAAAATTAGTTTTCTACCCATGATTTTTATATTTCCCGTTTATTGAGCAAAGATGTTTAGAGCTGTAGCAGAGATGATATGCAGCAGCTCCTAGATGTTAAAAAACTGCCATAACGTTCTGAGAGCTATGCAAAAACACTGGTGCGGTCCAACATTCTCAATTATCTCCATTACTACAATGATGGGCAAAATTACAATCCACTACATCAGAAAAGTACAGTTGTGTACACTTACCATAAATGTAGATGTTCGAGTGTATTCACTGTTGCAGTCATTACAACTGGGTTATCCTGCTGGCAGGCTACCCTCAGTCAGCCTGAATTCCAAAGTCTAGGTCCAGCGTCATTTGCTGTCACCTCTTCCCTGACGTCAGTGCGCCAAGGGTATAAAAGATGCAGCTGACGCCATTTTCTTCAGTTTTTCTTGCCCCAGATGTCAGGTGCCTCCAAAAGGGTAGGCTAAAACTTTGCCAATAAAACATGCATGCACCAAAGTATATATTTTGCCTTCATCTACAAGCAAATACACCACATAGGTTGTATAGAATAGAGAAGTACAGATAAGTTCCAGCAAAGAATAGGGGGATGTCGGGTGGGTAACCTGGACTGCAACAGTGAATACAAAACGAATAAACTGGAAGTCCAACACCCAAAGTGGTAGCCGAAAATATAATTTATTGTAGCATAACATAAAATATGAGCGCTTTCGTCTTGGTGACCAAGACATCATCAGATGAACACAATCCACAATACTTAATCCTTATATATATTGTGCAATTAAGAACAATCAAAGTTTTAAAGACATACTGTCGCTAAAAATCCTTCCATCACAAACACTAACCTCATTTTGTTATATGTTGTATATTTTATACACAATTACATAAACTGTTATTTTATATATCTGATTAACCACAAATTTGATAAAAAAACATCTGACCATGTTCATGTGAAAGTCAAAGAAAAAAGTAAAACATATGTATATATGAAAAAAATAATAAAAAAGGAATGAAATGAAAAAATAAGAAAGTGATGAAAATAATAAAAATGATAGAAATAATAAAACATGAACAACCCATACCATCAGTGACACTAGCCAAGAACCCAGAAATGTTTAACTAAAATATCTTGTATGATACCTATACATCCCCTGCTCTTGCTATTAATACAGGTTTAATAGTAATGTATTCATTTAAACCTGGGGGAAAGTTAGATCTCAATCTTAACTGCCATTTGAGTTCTTTGTTTAACAATAAATTTTTAACGTCTCCCCCCCTAATGTTCATTCTGACCATATCAATAATGCCAAACTTAAAACCTTTAAAATCTGCGCATATCACAGAATGCTTATAAAGTGCACTAGTTTCTTTTTTGTTTTTAATATCATGTGAATGTTCATACATTCTGTCCTTCAAGGCCCTCTCAGTTTTCCCAACATAGAAAGCTGGACAGTTTCTACATGTAGCTAAATAAACAATCATCCTTGTATTACTATTACCCTTGCAGTATTTCACTTTACTGTCCAACCCATTAAGTAAAACAGTGCTGTCTTCCTTATAAATGTTTGAACATTGCCTACAATTGCCACAACTAGTTGTAGCCTTCCTTACACTACCTTGAAATTTGTGCGTCTGTTCAAACACTCTCTTAAAATTCATTCCAGTTTTATAGGTGAACATAGGTTCTGTGCCCACTAACTCAAATAATTCCTTATTAGTTTTGAGTAGACTCCAGTTTCTCCTAACAATATCCGTGAACATTCCTGAAAACCCATTAAACTCAGTTATACATGCTTTTTGAAAAGTTTTGCTATTTTCCCTTTTCTTATCCACAAAAGTATTAGGTAAACCTATCAGGGGTTTGTATTTAACACCCCAACCTCCTTTAACTTCATCCATAATCATAAATACTTCCTCTTCAGGGTAACCCCTTTCTATAAACATATTACTTAAATGATGGATTTCTTTATAAAATTCCTCCCTCTCTGAGGTCATCCTGGCTATACGAACAGCCTGACCTTTCACCAGGCTAAGCTTTTGAGCCATAGGGTGATTGCTGTTAAAATGCAGGTAACTGTTACACCAGGTCTCCTTCCTGTAAATTTTTGACTGAAAACCATCTGATGTTAACAAAATGGTAGTATCTAAATAATTGATACTGGACTTGTTCCATTCATATGTGAATTTAAAGTATCAGAACTGTTGTTCAAAAACTCCATAAATTATACCATTTGTTCTTTACTTTCATCCCAAAGAATGAAAATATCATCCAGAAACCTTACATATAGACTTATGAATTTATAAAAGGGACCACTGAACACATAACATTGCTCCCACTACAGCATGACCAAATTGGCATATATGGGAGCACATGCTGCCCCCATAGCAACGCCACTGGTTTGCCGAAAATATTCACCCTGAAAACCAATAAAATTGTAGTCTAAGACATGCATGTGTTCATCTGTGCATGTGTTCATGTGTGCATGTGTTCATGTGTGCATGTGTGCCGACATCATGTACAGGTCGTAACGTGCGTTTCCTGTCTCCCTCCCACAGGTGCTGTGTTAGGGCTGGTTCACTGCAGCAGGGAAACTGATGTCACTGAGCCACATAGTGATAATGAAGATAGGTGTGTTGAGGCACAGGCGTGTTTTCCAGGGTCTATCGTTGGGCCACCAATCGACAGTACACAGCTGTCCACCCCATCCATGTAAACAGTCATACTGCCAATACATCCATCACCAATGCCCATAGCTGAGGGACAGTGTACAGTTGGCATTGGCCAGGACAGTGTGGTATCCATGGCACATGCATCCCAACTTAAACTTACAGGAGTGGTGGTCAATTTCAAAGCCAACAAGATTAATACCAGAACAAGAACAGGGAGGGCGGGCGGAGAAAGTACAGTTGTGTACACTTACCATAAATGTAGATGTTCGGATGTATTCACTGTTGCAGTCATTACATTTGGGTAATCTGCTGTCAGGCTGCCCTCAGTCAGCCTGATTAACAAAGTCAGGGGTCCTGCGTCGGTTGCTGTCCCTTCTTCCATGACGTCAGGTTGTCAGGGGTATAAAAAATGCAGCCGACGCCATTGCATCAGTTTTTCTTGCCCCAGATGTCAGGTGCCCCCCAAATGGGGAGCAAATAAAATTAAAAACACAAAAGTATACTTCCAACCAAAAGCAAATACACCAAAAAGGCTTTTAAGCATAGCAAGACAGCAGTGGCAAAGCCAGCTCTGGATTTAGAGAAAATTGGTAAATGATAATGCTTGGTGAAAGTATGAACAGAACTCCAGGTAGCAGCTTCTAGAATATTCCTGGTAGGAACACCTCTGAGAAAGGCAAAAGAAGTAGATGCAGCCCTGGTGGAGTGAGATCTGATCCCCTGGGGGAAAGGTTTTTCATGATGCTTATAGCAGAAATGAATGCAATGGCTTCTCCATTTAGAAATGGTTTGTTTTGAAATAGCCTTCCCCTCTGCCCCAGCAGCAAATGCTACTAGCAATTGTTCAGATTTTCTTCGAAATTTAGTTCTGTCCAAATAGCATCTAAGTTGCCTGTGCACGTCCACGGAATGCAGAATCTGTTCCCCTTTGTTCTGTGGATTGGGAAAGAAGGTTGGCAAATGAATGGACTGATTAAGAGCCACACTGGAAACCACCTTGGGCATGAAGGATGGATTGGTCCTCAGAGATACCCTGTCCACATGAAAGATGATGAAAGGCTCCACTGCCATAAGGGCCTGTAACTCAGATATCCTTCTAGCTGAAGTGATTGCTAAAAGGAAGGCTGTTTTCCAAGAAAGAAATTTTAAGTCTGCAGTAGCAGCTGGCTCGAAAGGAGGTAGAGTGAGCTTCTCCAAAACAAAGTTACGGTCCCAGGAAGGGGTAGGAGCTCTCCTGAGTGGTCTCAAGTTCTTTGCCCCTCTGAGATACTGCTTGAGCAGGGGATGAGAAAAGAGGGGTGGTTCTGTGTTAGATAGCTGAAGCGTGGATTTTAATATAGGAGAAAGACAAACCCTTGTGAAGCATCTCAGTTAAGTATTGCAACATCTGAGGTAAATTGGGCGCTGCTGTGCTCATCCATAAAGATTGCTTCCAGGCACAGAATCTTTTCCATTTGTCAGCATAAGATTTCCTAGTACTAGGTCTTCTCACCTCCAAGATGACATCCATCACAGGTTTGCTGAGGGATGCTAAGGGTGAATTTAAGTGATTAGCCAAGCTGCAAGGTTCAATGTTGGAAGCCGAGGGTGCAGAATTTGGTTCTCCTGCTGAGACAGCAAGGAAGGTGTCTGAGGCAGATGCCATGGAGATATTTGTGACACACTGCGCAGGAGTGGGTACCAGTGCTGGCGTGGCCAGTCTGGAGCAATCAAAATCATTCTTGGTTTGTCCTGTTTGACTTTTAGCAGAACTTTGGAGAGCAGAGGCAGAGGGGGAAAGGTGCAGACTGACAGGTTTTTCCAGCTGAAGGAAAGAGCATCCACTTTCCATGCTTTTTTGTGGGGAGTCCTTGTGCAAAATTTGTCCAACTGGTAGTTCTGGGGGGAGGCAAATAGATCTATGTCTGGGCTTCCCCATTTGCTTGTCAACATGTTGAAAATTCGTGGTTCCAGTTTCCACTCGTGTGGGTCCATGAGATTTCTGCTTAGACCGTCTGCCAGTGTATTCAATTTTCCTGGCAGGAATTGAGCTTGTAGGTGCACTTGGTAGCTCAAGGCAGTGTTCCACAATGCCATGGCTAGTCTGCAGAGGGAGTAGGAATGTTTACCCCCCCTGCTTGTTTATGTACCACATAACCGTGGTGTTGTCCGTCTTTAGCATTAGTTGCCCTGGAAGAATGTAGTCCTTGAAGGCTGTCAGAGCATTCTGTACAGCTAACATTTCTTTTTGATTGATATGTAGGTGCATTTGATTTGGGTTCCATTTGCCTTGAATGCACTTCCCTGCCAGGTGAGTGCCCCATGCATAGTCTGATGCATCTGTAGTTAGGGTTTGGGCGGCAGGGGGTAGTGTGAATGGCAATCCTTTGTTTTGGTGACAGGCCTCTGCCCACCATAGGAGCTCCAGGCGTAGGCAAGGTATGATAGGAATTAGAAGTTATGTACTCACCATAACGTTCCATCTGAGTAGGTGTATTCATTTGTCTGCAACCTGTGGGTTATGGATCCGATATCGGATCCGAACCGGCATGGTTTTCCAGCTATGGATCCAAGCTCTCAGCTCCTCCCCTCACCCATAATGCCCTGCTCTACCCTCATGACCTCAGATCGAGTTTGCCAAAGCAACAATACCCTCAAAAGGGTAACAAGGAATATGCAGGAAACTGAAAGGCCAGGGGGATAGGAGGGCGGGATGGTTGCAGACAAATGAATACACCTACTCAGATGGAACGTTATGGTGAGTACATAACTTCTAAATCTGAAGTAGGATATTCATTTGTCTGCAACCTGTGGGACAGAGTCCCCAGCTACCTGAATCTTGGGCGGCCATCATGGAAGGATATTCCGAGCACCGCGAGCCAAAGGATGCTCTACCCCTAGATGCAAGATCCAACTTATAGTGAGAAATAAATGTATGAGATGAAGCCCACGTGGCTGCTGCACAAATATCATCTAGAGGAATCCTAGCCTTGAAGGCTGCCGAGGTAGATACTGACCGGGTTGAATGGGCATAAACACCCCCCGGTGCGGGCCTTCCTGACGCTTGATAAGCCAATAAAATGCACTGTGAAATCCAGCGGGACAGAGAAACTTTAGAAATTGGCTTGCCCAAATTGAATTTTGCAAAGGAAATAAACAGCTGGTCGGATTGCCTATGACCAGCTGTCCTGTTGAGAAAAAATCTAAGTTGCCTGTGAACATCTAGTGAGTGTAGCTTATATTCACCTTTGTTTTCATACTTAGGGAAGAAAACAGGGAGGTTAATGGATTGATTGATGTTTGCTTCAGAAGCGATTTTAGGAAGGAAGGACGGGTTGGTCCTGAGGGAGACACGGTCCGGATGAAATACCAAGTAAGGAGGTTTAGCTGATAAAGCTTGAAGTTCAGAAACTCTCTTGGCTGATGTAATGGCTACCAAAAGGCTGTCTTGTAGGACAAGAATTTGAGATCCACTGTAGCCTTGGGCTCGAAGGGGAGCGGTCAAGGCCTGTAGAACCAAAGAAAGGTCCCAAGGAGGAACTGCTTGCTTTATAGGGGGCCTGAGAAGGAAAGTACCCTTAAGAAATGTTTTGCACAATTTGGCTGACATAAGAGGATTAGACTCTTGACCAATGTGATAGTGAGAAATTGCCGCCAGTTGAACTTTGACTGTGGAACTGCTGGCACCATCATTAAAGAGAGAGGTTAGAAAATCAAGCACTACAGGGAGAGGAACCGTGAAGGGATCTAGGCCTTGCCGCTCCGCCCACACAGAGAAACGTTTCCATTTGCTTCGGTAAACCTTTCTAGTGGATGGTTTATGAGCCGCCACCAAAATAGCCTTTACCGGTGAAGAAATACCGGAGTCCTTATCAAGAGTGGAACTGGAGCAGCCAAGCGGTCAGCTTCAGGTTGTCCAGGTTCGGAGGAGGAATGCAGGATGGATGGGATATCAGATCCGAATGGGATCTAGAATCCAAGGAGGATTCACCGAGTGAGACCTTAGGAAGGGGAACCAGATCTGTCGAGGCCAGAATGGAGCAATGAGAATCATTCTGCAACCCACCCGAGAGGCTTTCTGAAGAACTTGCAGCATCAGAGGCAAGGGTGGATAGGCATACAGAAGACCGGGTGGCCAAGCATGCACCAGAGCGTCTCTTGGGGTACCTCCGGGTGGAGGTATTAGAGCGAAAAAACTGTCGCACTTGGTGTTTGAGGGAGAAGCAAAAAGATCGCAAGAAGGGGTTCCCCACCGTGCGAATATGCGTTCCGCTACTTGACAATTGAGAGACCACTCGTAAGGGGTCAGAATGGTGCGACTGAGCTTGTCCGCTAGGATGTTGGACCGACCGGAATGTGCGTTGCTATGAGAAAGCGATTGGTGGAGATTGCCCATTCCCAAACTCTCATGGCCTCTCGACAAAGAGGGTAAGACCTTGTTCCCCCTGCTTGTTGATGTACCAGACAACAGACATATTGTCCGATTGAATCGCAATTGTTCCCAAGGGAAGAAAGTCCTGAAGTGCTAGCAACGCTAAGAGCACTGCTCTCATCTCTAGAACATTGATATGCAGTAAGGTCTCTGAATCGTTCCACGTGCCTTGGACTGTCCGGCCCACAAAGTGCCCCCCCCACCCGAGGCGGGAGGCGTCCATGGTCACCGTGGCGAGAGGGGAGAAGCACAAAATGGGCGACCCTCGTGGAGATCCGGGAGTGGAGCCACCACAAGAGGGACCGCTTGCAAGCCTTGCTGATCGCTATGGGATGATGCATGGGAGAGCAAGGTATGACCACTGTACTAAGAGCGTCCACTGTAGAATGCGCATATTGAGCCTGGCAAGAGGAAGAAGTGCTATCGACGAAGCCATGGACCCTAGAGCCCTCAGGACCAACTCCGCTGGAACAGAACATGAATGGAGAATGGCCGCACCTGGAGCTGCAGATTTAGAACTCTGTCCGCAGTGAGGAAGGCTCGTAAACTCCTTGTGTCTAGTCTGGCCCCTATGAAATCTAAGAGCTGAGTGGGTGCCAGGTTGGACTTGTTTGTATTTATTGTGATGCCCAGAAATGGAGCAAGATGGAGAAAGGAGTCTCGGCCGAGAGAAGAAGATGGCTTGTAGGGGGGGTAAGGAGAGAGTCGTCCAGGTAGGGAAAAACCTGGAGGCCGTGAAGCCACAGGTGGGCCGCTACCACTGCTAGTACTTTGGTAAACACCCTGGGGCTGTGGTGAGACCAAAGGGAAGGACCCGAACTGGTAGTGACTGGCTCCCAGCCGAAGCGGAGAAACCTCCTGAGCGCCTGTCCATTAGGATGTGGTAGCACGTCCTTGAGATCTATCGAGCACATCCAGTGGCCTTCTCCCAGAAGGGGAGAATAGATTGTAGAGTGACCATTCGAATTTTTCTTTGGGGACTGCCAGATTCAAGAGAGAGAGGTCTAGGATTGGTCTTAGTTCCCCGTCTTTTTGGCACTAAAAGAACCTGGAGTAGAACCCTGATCCGATCTGGTCTGGGGAACGGGCTGGATGGCTCTTTTCTCTAGCAGATGGCCAATTTCTGCCAAAGCGGCCTCCCTTTGACCGGGTGGTACGCCTGGGAGGGACTTCATCTTTGGAAGGTGAAGGAAAGGAATGCGATATCCCTGGATATGATTTGGAGAACCCAGCGGTCCGATGTTATGGACTCCCATGCCGCTAGGTGCCCCGAACGTCCCCGACTGCCTCCAGAGTAGAGCAGTCGGGCAACCTCAGGGTTGCTGCGCTGGCCGTTCAGAGAAAGGTTCCCTGGACCCGAAGTTTCTGGGAGCCCCTCTGCCTCTAGGGCGGCGTCCTCCCTGTCCTCCTCTGCCACGGAAGGACTGGTTGTCCGAGCAGGCTGGGACTGCTGCGACTTCGGAACCACATCTTCTTCTGACCCTTTTGGTTCCTAGAATAGGGCCTCTGGGGTGCAGAGAAGCGGATTCTGACGGCAGACAGCGTCTTCCGTCCTTCTCGCTCTGGGTCAGCGTCTCATGAACGGTCTTGCCAAACAGAGCAGAACCATCAAAGGGCGTTCAGAACGACGCCTTGAAGGGCTCAGAAAAATCAGAGTGGCGGAGCCAGGCCTGACGTCTAGTGACCAGTCCTGTCCCGCAGCTCTAGCGGCGCCTCCGTAGCATGGGAGAGTAGCCGCATAGAAGTATTTGTGACTGACCTAAGAGTGGCCATTTTGGTGGAGTGCAGAGCTCTGTCCTCCTCCGAAATGGACTCAGGGGGGGATGCAGCGTACTCTTAATAAGGTCTCGCTGCATCCGAATAACATGTGCCAAATAGTTCAGCGCCCTTACCGAGAAGGTCGCTGAACTGAACATCCGCTTCCCCAAGCGGTCCATCATCCGAGACTCCTTGCTCGGTGGGTGGACTGAGGGACTCTCCTGAGCCAGTTCCCTCTTTGTGGCCGCCGCCATCAACATGGCATCTACAGGAGGCCCCTTACTCCAATGGGTCCTGTCGGAGGCGGGCTAAGGATCCTGTCAGGTCTTTTGGGCATTGACTCCATGGTGTCCGGTTCTTTCCACGCCCTGGTGGTAATAAGTTCCACCAGGGGTCGGCAGGAGACACCCAAGAGGTAGACGGGCCCGCTTCAATGCCTCCAAGAACACGGACTCGTCCGAGGAAGACTTGGGGCAGACCACCCCCTAATACGGAGCATTTCCATGATGTCTCCGAAGGAGACATCCTCGGGGGGTGACCGTGGGGAGCCTTCCCCTTCCTCCAAGTCCGTGTCTTCAGTGAGTGACTCGGGGGAGTCAATGTGCCTCCTTTTGCACGTATGCTTGCGAGGGGCCTCCTCTGGGGGCTGTCAGAGGAGTCCTCGCAAACAGCAATTTGCTCCATGGGAGCAACTTGGGGCACAGAAACGGGCTGTCCCAGGGGCCGGATGGTGGAAGCCTGGCCCAGTGCAGAGGGAGCGCGGGACGGAGCCGATGCAAGTGCCGGGGGTCCGGAGACCCTCAACAGAGCCCTCTCCACTACATCAAAAGCCGAAGGGGAGCCGACCTCGATCAAAGGATCCGACAATCGGCTCCCCCTCGGATCCGAAGAGTGGATCGAGCCGGCGCCAAGCACTCGGATCCGGGACAGTGCGCCCGACACAGACGGCGCCGGGAGCACTGATCCCCGGATCCGGCTCGGATCCAGGCTCCGAGATCGGATCCGACGCACTTTCGAGGCATGGTCGGATCCGGTACCAAGTACTATCGGCTCCGACCTCCCCGCCCGGCTGCTCGGCTCCAGTTGCTCGAACCCGGATAGCGGGTCGGAGAAGGAGCAATAGGCTTAAAAGGGTGTTGAGCTCCCGAGGGGAGGCAAGAGCACTCCCATCTGCATCTGGGCCTGGATGAACCTTCTCATCATCCGGTCCAGATCAGCATCCGAAAGGCTATGGGTAGATCTCGACGAGGCTACCGAGGTAGGCCTGGAATGCCTCCTCGATAGCCTCGACGGAGATCGGGTCTCCTCCTCCTCAGGCCCCGGTGAGAAGCACACAGGGGACCGGAGCCGAGAAGGAGGAGACCGGACCGACAAGGAAGCCGGGGGAGAAGCCCGCTTGGCTGGCGGGGCGAAACAGAGGTCTCGGCCCGCCGCAGGTGCTTCTCCCTCCGGTCCTTTTTAGATGCATCCCTCTCCTGTCCTGAAGCGGGAGTTTGAGTCCCAGGAGCAGGAGGGGGTGCCACAGGGGGAACAACTGCAGCCGCAGGAGTCCCCGAAGGAGCGGAGGTCGGAGCCGAGTCCGGCGGTAAAAGACCCGCCAAGACCAGCTTGGACCTCCGCTCCCTCAGTGCCCTGGGGTTGAACCCTGCACAAATGGAACAACCAGATGTGAGGTGCTCAACCCCAAGACACTTAACACACCGAGTGTGGCCATCAGCCGGTGAGAGCTTATGGCCACACTCGGAGCATTTTGAAAATATGGACTTAGGCTGTTCAGCCATAGTCTATAAACTAACCTAAAGTTACAGAAAAGTAACTTAAACAATAAAAGAAGCACACAGGCCTCACACACACTCTACGTACCAGCGAGGGGAGGGAATAAAAATTACTACTGAAAATTAAATTAAACTAAAAACAGTCAATAATAATAGGAAACCTACAACTTTCACACAAAAATTGTTAAAGAAAGAAAAAATTCTCTATTTTTAACAAGAAAAGTCTACTTAGCTGAGAGCTATGTAATCCACATCTAGTTACCAGCGCGGCAAACAAGATCTGAGGTCATGAGGGTAGAGCAGGGCATTATGGGTGAGGGGAGGAGCTGAGAGCTTGGATCCATAGCTGGAAAACCATGCCGGTTCGGATCCGATATCGGATCCATAACCCACAGGTTGCAGACAAATGAATATCCTACTTCAGATTCATTGTTTCCAGGCTGTGACAATGTTGACTCCATAGACTTTTTAAGTACCACTGTAGTTTCCTCATATGCAGTCTTGCATATGGAATTAAAAGAATGCAGGAGGCCATGAACCCCAAGGCTTGCAGTATTTGTCTTGCAGATAGCAGGGTTTTTGTGGCCACTTGTTTGAAGTAAGTTACCAAATGAATTTGCTTGTCTGGCGTGATGAAAGCCATCTGGGCAGTTGTATTCAAGCTTGCACCAAGGAATGTAATCTGTTGAGAGGGTACCAGTTGTGATTTATTTTCATTTAAGGTGTACCCTAGACAAGTTATAACCTTTTTTTTTACAAATGCCAGATAATTTAGAAGTATGCCCTGGTTTTCTGCCTGAATTAGACAATCGACCAGGTATGGATATATTTGAATATTTCTTTGCCTGCAAAATGCAATTACTGGAGCCAGGCATTTTGTGAATACCCTGGGCACAGTAGACAAGCCAAAGGACAGTGCAGAGAACTGATAATGCAAGTAGCCTGCTTTGAAGCGTAGGTATCTTCTGCAAGATTCCCTGATTGGGATGTGCAGGTATGCTTCTTTTAAATCTAGAGTTGACAATCAGGCATCTTTGCCTAGCATAGGAAGTATCTGGTGAAGAGTCAGCATCTTGAATTTTGGAATGTCCAGAAAGGTGTTTAGAGTAGAGAGGTCCAGAATTGGACGTCATGCTTTGTCTTTTCTGGGTACCAGGAAAAGCCTGGAATAGAAACCTTGCCCCTTTTCCTCTTCTGGTACCGGTTGAATAGTCCCCATGTTTAAGAGGGAAAGTACTTGTTTTTGAGCCTCTGCCCACTGATTTAGGGGCAGGTCTGGCCACCCGTTTTGTGTTGCTAACATGTAAAAATGAAATCTGTATCTCTGGGGCACTATATTTAAAACCCATTTGTCCTGGGTTATGAGTTCCCAGTTTTTTGCATGAAGAGCAATCTTTCCCCCCAAAGGGGCGGCTAAAAGGTAAGTGCTTGGTAATTTTAAAGGAAATTCATTGAGACTGTTTACCATAGGGGGGGGGGTCTTGTTATTTCCAGATTTGGAAGTGGAGGCCCCCCATTGCTTAGTTCTGAGAGTCCTCTGGGACTGAAACCTGGTGCTTTTTGAGTGTCTGGGTTTGGCTTGAGAGGATATGGAAGGAGCTGGAAAGGACCAATTCTTAGTAGGCCAGTGCCTACAAAATCTTGGAGGTTGCAGTTGTAAGAAATCTTTTACAGTTTGCATAGATTTAGCTTTATCTTCCATCTTTTTTAGAACTACTTCAGCCTTATTGCCAAACAGGTGGTCCTGATTTAAAGGAGCATCCAACAATTTCACTTTAATATGATCCGGCAGAGATTGCTCCTTAAGCCAAGCATGCCTTCTAAGCACAGACCCAGTAACAGCAGCCCTGCAAGAGGTCTCTAAAGAATCAAAGCCACATTGCAAAGTATGTTTTCCAACTTGTTCAGCAGAATGCAATAAATCCTGCAAATCCTTATTTTCCACAAAGAAATCAACATCATTTTCTGTTTAAGCAGTCCAATAATATGCTGGTGATATTTTAACATGAAATTGGCAGTTTAAAGCCATGATTGCCAAGGTTGCAGAAGTATAAACCTTTTTAACCCATCTATCCAGCGCCCTGGGGTCTCTATCAGAAGGGGTAGGATGTTTAGCAGTAGAAGCCCTAATGCCCTTGGGCCTCTGAGAAATGGTTTCTGGATCTGCAACAGGATTTTTGAAAAGGAACTTGTGGGACTCAAGAACCCTGTAGTATCTGTCAGGTTTACTAGGAGCTGTGGGCAGGGAATCAGGGGCTATACTGGATTCTGAAAACACATCATCAACAATGTCTAGTACAGGAGGTTTAGCCAAAGGGCTATGCTGAGGTAGAAGAAGGAAAATCCTAAGCCTCTTTTTTGAATCAGAAAATTCCTGGCTTTCCCAGTGGAAATGCTCCCTTAAGGTATGTAAAGTTTCCCCAAAAGAAAAGTCCTCAGGGGGGAAAGCAGAGGGAATGGAATCCTCTGCATCAGAATTCTCTTAAGTAGGTATGGACAAAACCAGGTCATTAGAAGAGTCAGAAGAAGCAGAGTCCTGATCAGAAGATTCATAGTCAAGCTCAGCCCTAGGCCTCTTAGAAGGGGGGGGGGTGGACTACCCCTGATAAGAGTAATTAGATCTTCAGACATTTTGATCATTTGTTTTTTAGGCATAGGGGCCTGAACATGTGGCCTGGGCGTCATTTTTTTAGACATAGATCGAGATTTAGGCCTTAGTATTGAAGGTGGAGATGGTTTAATATGCAAGTCTGTAGGCCTGAATACACCCTCAGAAGTCGGTGCCTGCACAGGGGCTCCGGACCCATCCAAGGTAGAGACATCCGTGGGTTCCATAGGTGAAGCATCTCACGGCATACCGGACTCCGAATGGGTCTCAGTAGCAGCCTGGGAGTCAGAAGTAGCAGGTATTACGGGCTGCGAAAGCACCTCACTGAGAACTGGCGACTGGCTTAGGAGAAGCATCAGCAGTTTTGGACCTCGAAGGCCTGTCTCTGTCTTTGCGTTTTTTTGGAATCCCGGTAGTCGGATGGCTAACCGATGTCATTTTTGGATAATTAAACCGAAAACCAAAATATTTAGAGGCAAAAATGTACAGACGACGGAGAGTGCGCTGATTAAATAAAGCACAAAAGCGACAGCAAGGTACGTCGTGGTCAGGGCCTAGGCAAGGAATACAGTATGAATGAAAATCTTTATGAGTTATTTGCTTTCCACAAGTAATGCAATTATTAACTTTTACTGACATCGGTAAGGAGCAAGAAAAAGTTTCCCCAATGGGGTACTTAGCTTTAAGTTGAAGACTTCGGTTCTGAAACTCAAAAATGAAAATTTCAGGAGTCGGCCGACCGGCACTTGCAAACTGCTTCTGCTTTGCGCACTGCACGGCAAGAAAGACTGATGTAATGATGTCGGCTGCATGTTTTATACCCCTGACGTCATGGAAGAAGGGACATCAACCAACGCAGGACCCAAGACTTTTTGTTAATCAGGCCGACTGAGGGCAACCTGCCAGCAGATTACCCAAATGTAATGAGTTCAACAGTGAAACACAAAGAACATCTAACTGGAGAGACAGAGAGAGACCACAGTATTCTATGAAACAATTAAATAGAAAAATAAATAACTACAGAGAGACACAGACCACAATATTCAATGAAACAATTAAATATACAGAAAAATAAAATGCAGTAGGAGCAACAAACAGCTCCACATAGAAAACACATATACATTAAGCATAAGGATGACAAAAAACTAATACAAGACACAGATAAGGCTGGTTTCATATTTGTTCTGTTGAGCTCATTCTGTTAGGTACATTTAATATACAATGATGCAAATATTCACATATAATTTGTCATTTCTGAATTCTATCATGGGCTTTACTCAACATATAACTATCCAACTCACAAAGCTGAACAATCTATTCAACCTATAACTGCACGAATTGCAAAGCTGAACAATCTGGGTGGCATAGCAGGTAACACACTCGCCTTTGACCAGAAAGACTGTGGGTTCTATTCCCACTCCATGTGACTCTTTTGCTATCACTGCAGTGCAGCATTAGAGGGGTGTTACACTCCTGTGTCATCCTTTGGACAAGGCATTTAACCGAGGTCCCACCTGCTTGAGTTGGTGATAACTCAGGTTGATTTAAAAGATCCCACAGCACTTATTAAAAAGAGTAGAGAAAGTTTCCACAATACATTGGCCAAACTTTGTAATAGAAATACCACCTTGGATTGCCCCTAAAATGAGGCCACTAGCCTAGTGGGATTAACCCGGTCAACAAAAGATAAGCAAAAACAAATATATAATAAATATACTTGCCTGGATTTTTACTAAATTACCCAACAATTATAATCTCAGCGATACTCTGTTTAACCACATCAATGCCCACCTAGCAACTTTCACAGTCTGTCATCACCTTCAGTATCGAAAATATATCAACAGATGTTATATGAAACAGAATATGGAAGATGGCTTGGAAGTGCCTTCTCAAGATAGCAACACTGCATTTGACATCCTGAACACCTTCCTCACTAACCCGACAAACAAGTGAAGACCAAGCTAGCACAGACAGATGCAGCAGTGAGGAAAAGTATAGCATTATGTGATAGAGCTTGGGAATTTTTATGGAAAAATGAATGACATGGAAACTCATAAGAAACACAAAATATGTAGTAAATGACAGCTATTAATTAGAAAGGCCAAACAAGGCTACTTCAAGAATTTGAAAAAAAAACTAACTTTAATAACCTACTGGTTTCTGTTCAACCATCAACAGGGTACTTGGAAAATTAGAAAGAACCATTGATGACCCTCTCAAGTTCTCATCTCCTCAGGATACTGCCAACATGTTTGCACATTTTTTTGACACTATTAATTCAAAATACATCAGTCAATAAAATGAAATTTATAATATCCCACCCCAAGCCAGTCTATCCCCATGCATGTTCAGCTTTCAATATGTCACAGCAGCCACTATAAAGAAGCTATAATTAAAGCTAAAACAACATGGCACCCCTTTCACTGACTGCCTATCCCCAGCTTACTAAAACAAAATTCTGCTTGTTTAACATTTCCTTTGACAAAATAAATCTTCTGTCTTCAGAAGGATCAATCACAAACCGCTGGAAGCAAGCTAAGATTATAGCCTTGCATAACAGTGAAGATTAAGGAAAATTGCAGTATTATGGAACCATCACAATTCTTAGCCCTTTATCTACAATTCTGGTGATGTTTTGTGTTTTGGTTTGTACTACTAATCTCTGCCTAACTGCTTTTGTTTTACAATTCTGGAGATGGTTGTATATTTCGATACCTAACTAAAGATAATTACTCCAACACAACACTAAGGACACAAGACTTGAATTGTCTTACTAAAGATCCTATTACATCACACAAAGCTGAAGGGCTTATTTATTCAAATGTATTTTCATATTTCTTCAAGAATTTTCATGTTGTAAACAATCATCTCCTCCAATCCAAATTATAACACGTGGGATACTCATTTACAGTCTTCTAGCAGTTCAATATCTGCTTTACAATCACACCCCAGTAGTTCAGTGGCTTACTCAAATATTTCTCACAGTAATTTCTATCAAATATAGGAGTATCATAGGAATCTACTCTTGTCTCCCTCCTGTTCAATATCTTTCCTAGTGATATGTGTAATCAAAGAACGGATATAAAGTTAAAATAATATGCTAATATCTCAGTAATGGTACAGCCATCCATGAAAACTTCTAGGCACTTCCATAACACTAATGATCACTGGATAGAAGTGAGCGAATGTAACGACCATTCATTACATCTTCATTTTTGTAACCTTAACAGCTTAGTCTTTTTTTCATTGCGGATTACATTTTTAACTCACTGGTTAAGACAGAGTTTTCTTGCAGCTCTGAGCATGATTTTTTTATTTATGATTTTTGCCTAAGTATCATATTATCGACCTATATAAATACCCCTTCAATTTTGCTATTAGTTGCAATCTTTGTGCGCTCACTCTTGTTTTGTGCATGACGGGTGATGTTTCTCTTTAGAGTTCTTGCTTCACAGTGTATTTCTGTTTCCCTTGTACGTTTACTGTCATCGAGATGTTTCCTCCTCCAGTCCCCTTTGAGAATGAGAGGTTCCAGCAGGTTTAAAATAATTAAAAAATTCACCGACTACTATCCAAACACAAACTCATTTTTTTTAACAATGCTGCTCGATTTACTGATGCCAATACCTTAGAAACATTTTTTTTTTCTTTAGTGTGTCAAACCTCCAAGGCTTGAAAGGACATCTGGCATTTGTTATTCAACGTGTAGACTTACCATTAACATTAGACAATGCACGGATATTATCCTGATGGTCATATAATCGTTTTAATTCGATGATGTTATAATTTGGATACTCTTCAGTAGGTAATGTCAACTTAAATATTACTGAAAGAAACAAAGCACAAATATGTAAAAGCAGAACTGATCATCTGGAAAATAAAACTTTAATCAAAGTCAATAAATAAATAAATAAATATTATAAAGCAAAAGGATATTTTCTAAGTGATATTTATTTTATGTTTTGCAGAGGTATTAATACTTAGTGAAATTATTTATAGACAATTAATAGTATCAGAAAACAGCAGACCATAATATTTTCTTGGCCTGATTTATTTCCTTGCAATCTCTATATTACATTAAATTCAAATTTTAAAAATGCTGTTTAATATCACTACCAAACCTGGGTGAAAATCAAATACCAACCAAGTCCCAGGGTAGTAAGTAACTAAAACAATTAAATTCAGTGACTGTGTTTCCCTCAGTGATCACAAATAAGAACATCTCTGGCTTAAAACTTTCATATATTCCAATTCATCTGTGAGACTTATAGCCATGTATACAATCCTGCAATTATTTATCTATCATCTGGCAAACATTTTCTGACTGTTAGTGCTGCATAAAGATATCAGCAGTATATTCTGAAAAATATAAGAAAAATGAAGAAACCTTGCATGTGAAGAACCATTTGATTTCACAATTTTTTGTAAATGTTCACACCATTGGTTAATTTCTTCTTCTTTCGGCTTTTCCCAGTTAGGGGTCGGCACAGCGGATCATCTGTCCGCTCATGACTGGCAGTGGAGTTTTACGGTGTCTAGTTGCCAGCCCGGCACCCAACCTTCCACGGGAGGCACACACACGCATGCACTCACGTCTAGGGCAAAGTTAGAGTATCCAATCCACCTACAGCATGTGTTTGGGATGTGGGAGGAAACCGGAGCACCCGGAGGAACCCCACATGACCACAGGGAATACATGCAGACTCCACACAGAAGGCACCCCAGTCGAGGATAGAACCAGAGAAGCTCTTGCTGTGAGGTGGCAATGCTAACCACTGCACCGCCATGGCCGCCCACACCACAGGGTTAACTAACAATCTGAAATGATGTTAAAAATCTCTGAAGTTCAGGAGCTACTAGATTAAAACTGATTCCATGTAGTGAGTCCTAACATGTCAGAACTTAATGTACATTTTTAAAGTTGGCATACATCAGATGACTGAAGAATAAACTGTGTTATATTAAGTAGCCTCAGACTCATTTGATGAAAGAAATATCAGACTGGCATTGAAAATATTGAAAGCCTACAGATCAGCCTAATTTTATATCATATTAAGGAGGAAAACTTCCCCCAAAAAAGCACCACGTGGTAACTTGGTTATTCATAAAGCAGCATTGGGAAACGTATTTAGTTCAGAATGATGTGCATACATTACTGCAGCATCATATTAAATAATTAGCTTTAATACTGTACTTGTAGAGAAAACATTGATGGTGTTTCAAAATGGTACATCAGCAAGGATTTTTACATCAGGGCTCCTATGACTTAAGGCTGCCAGTGTTACAACATTTTCTGTTTCAACACACTGTTATGCCATCCTTTTACATACAAATATTTAAACATTTGCTATAAGTGGTTTTCTTACTTGGTTTTGAGTTCAGGACTTTGCCAATCTATTCTCCTTCTTGTTCTCTGAATACATCGCAACATGAAAATCAAAGCCTTTCAACTAAGAATACTACAGACAGCAGTCAGCAGGCAATACTACAGACATGTATGCAATGTTGTCTGAATTCTTTTACCACAGTAAAAGGTTAAGCTTGGTTAATATTCACTGCTACCCAGTTTACCCATTTCCCTTCTGTACCTTCTGATATCATGAACTTCCTCTAGCGAAATGGCATGAAAACCGGATTTCATCATGTACCAAAGAATAAACCAGCAAACAAGTGCCACACACCCCCTGCAAGCTGTCACAACTGTACATACTATGAAGTAAGACTTATAGTTTAATCCAAAGAAAACGTGTCCTTTTTGGTAGAGTGGAACACAAAATAAACCAAAGAAAAAACTCCAAACAACAAGAACCATCATCCAAGACTTCTGTCCTTTTAAACACACACTTTCTAAGAAAACATTTCTGTTTGGAGTATTTCCTTTAGCAAAATTTAAAGTTTATGACCATGGAAAAGCATCATACAGCACTTAGTGTTTGACAAAAACAAACACATACTGTTTTCACAACTGCCAACAAATAAGTATGACAATTCCTGCATGTTGTCATAACTTCACATACTGTAACACGTTTTGCAGTTTATGCATTTTACTCTAAGTGAAAAATAAAAAAAAACTTGTCATACTTACTGGCAAACAAGTGCCATAAATCTCACTACTTACTGCAAGTTTTCACAAATGCATGCATTGGGATGTAAGCTTTGCAAAAGCAGTACATAGCATTTTGCTATGGATGAATAAAAACTGCTCCCACAAGTACTGTCAGAAACAAGAAACACATGCCACACACATGCTGCAAGTTAACACAACCATGGACACCATGTATTTTGCTTTAGGTTTAAAGCAGATACTACAGTGCTTACTGCAACCCTCTATATGTAATGCTGCAAGCTGTCAAAACTACACACACTGTTGGTTTTCTTTCTTCCTCACTTCCTAGCACTTGCAAATCAGAGTGAGCACAAAAGGACAATAGGGCTGCCAAAGTAATAAGCTGACGCATTTATAGAATGTGCGCTGATGTTGGCATAGCTGGGCAATATACTAAGATTTCCACCAGATAAATACACATTTTTAAAGATGGCACATGTAATCCCTGCTCTTGACATGAATATAAATCATGCACTTGGCTTAAACATGCCCAGCAAGCTAATAATAAACTAAGTAAAAATAATTAGTGCTGGGAAAACAGTTATGACTTTGCATTTAAAATCTAGAAGTGAAACTGATTCTAACAAATCTGATGATTTGGGATACAGAAGGGACAAATGGAAAATAATACATGGAAATACAAAATAATACATGAAAATACGGAAAGAACTGAAAAACAAGAATGACAAGTGCTCATAAGAATAAAGGATTTATTTTTCATTCTGCAATGTTTGCCCCTGTGGTCTACTGACCACCAAATCCTCTTCTTGGTCTACGAGCTAAAAAGTCCCCTTTACCAGGTAAGAGATGAGAGCGAGGAGATGAAATTGAGGGAGCCTTTAAGGGTGGTTTGAACCTTTTTCAAATTTTCTCCATAGTCCTAACCACATCTGCAGCAGGTGAGCCACTCACGAGGGGAATGCAGTGAGCTATCTGCAGAGGACAGCCCCATTACTTCCACCCCTCCCCTACAATATGGGAAGTTATCAAACAGGTGTCAGGCAGGGAGACCACACTACACTGTGAGCTTCCAAATGTGTACAGACCATACCCTCCCACCAAGAGAGGTGAGCGGACCACATTCCTTCACTCTTCCTCTTCTCTGATTGGCTCCTCCAAAGCTGCAGCTGTTAACTGAACCCCTGTCACCTGGGGCACAGACAAAACTCTATTCCTCTGTGCCAAAGAGTCAACCTTTACAGTCTCCCATTTATTCACTAATTTCACAACGTTGTTGGTCTTCTGTCTGATTATCTCCATCTGGCAAAACCAGTCTTTGGTTCAAATTCAAGGTACTCCAGATTCTTATTGTCAATTCTTATGCTTTTTTTCTGTTATTCAAGCACTTATCCTTGGAACGATGAAAAATACTGCACTAACAGAATCACTCTAAGAGAATTATTATTGTCAGAAGAATGAGAAGCAGATTCCCCTTCCATTTGTTGGCTAAACTTTTTTCACCTTAGCCTATTCTGCATCCAAAAAGGTCTTTGATCCTCTATGATATGAAGACCGCTAAATACAGCACCTTGAATCTCACACCTGCTTCTTATTACTTACTGTTATTAATCTAAAGGCAGTTAAGCATGAGGGGCACATTACAGTGGGTAAGAACTCAAGAATCAGAGTTCAGTAGAATGCAACGGGTGAGATTTAGATTACATAAAGACACGTAAACATCAAGACTAACCTTTTAGAAATAACTGGTATACGGTCTTCTGATAAGGAAAAATAGCTTTATACATGAGTAATACATGACAGTACAAGGATTTTGTAAAAAACTGGTAAAACCACAATTTATTTTTATTTATTTTACATTTGATAACAGGGAAAGTCTGACTGGACACAAGCTGTTTTTCAGTAGAGCCCCAGGGAGAAAAGCTCCACATTTAGTAAGCATAACAAACTACATTAGGATAGTGATAACCATTTTGTACTACACACATTTATGTACAAAGTTAAAGATACATCACATATATAACAAATATTTTTACAGAAATACAATATGATACAAGTATTAAGAAAAGATGTAGGACTTAATCTAATTGTTAGTATATCAGAGGAATGTAGAGCAAATTCAATGTATTACATGTCAGAGTAAAAATTATAAAATATTAAGATTTAGTTGCCTATACCACAGGTTCACAGGATGGTACTAAGCTATCGGCCCTAGGGCCTATACAAGCCTAGCCATAACAATTCCCTGGCTATTTCTTCCCACACTATTTACTTCCCTGGACCCCTGTCTAGCAGGGCGACTGACGTGATCCCTGGGGTGAATTTCCTTTCTCCCATCCAATCATCAAGGTTCCTTTTGAAGAGGGCCAAAGAGGCGCTTTGCTTGACATGTATGGGCAGTCTATTCCAGAGTCTGGGGAGTCTCTGGGTCAGGAACCTATCCCTCCAGCATGTTTTAAGTGTAGCATGTCCAACAGCTCTGGGTATGACATGGCCTTGTATGTTAAGCAGAGATCGCCTCGGAGTAGACAATATGCGACAGAGTATAGCTGGATTTTTTTAAGGCTGTCAGCATAGGGCATCTGCTTTAGGCCTGTGATTCTTTTAGTGAGGTATTTCTGCGGCCTTTCCAGTTGTTGCAGATATCTTGAGAGGTACATACCAAATGGGGCGCTGTATTCTATAATGGGTCTAATGAGGGACGAGTACGGTGGGACAATGATCTCCTTTTTTCTGGATGAAAAGCCTTTAGTGATGAGGTGTGCCACATACAAGGATTTTCTGACTGTTGCGGCGATGTGGTTACTGAAATTGAGATTACTGTCCACCTGTGTCCCTAAGTCTCTTATCACATTTTCGGTGTTTAGTGTACTGCCACCTATGTGATAAATCATGGATACATGTTTTTTTCCCAAAGGGGATAACTATACATTTCTTGGCATTCAGCTTGAGCCCATGGCTCTGGCACCAAGCATCTGTTTCTGTAAGGCTCTTTTGTAGAGTATACCACAGAATAACCAGAAGAACGTGAGCACTCCAAAGGACACCACCTTTATTCACAAACAGTTAAGCCCTTTCCTCTCCACTACAGAGACTTCCTCAGAACAAAAATCACAACCTTACCCAACCAAGTTAAATACACCCATAAATTATTCAATTAAGCAACAATTAAAATCCTTAAAGCAATATCAAACTTCCAATGTTAACATAGTTCACTGCATTGTTTTAAAAATTCTTAAAAACAAGATTTAAACAAAATGTTACATTGCTTTATATTAAAAAATGTGTTTATATAAATTAACAAACCAAAAACAAAATAAAAAAAAAAAATGTTTTTAAAAACCTAAATTCTCAAATAAACTAACCTGAAATTTGATCATGTTTAAGAATGCTAGCAATACTAATGGTTTCATTGATGCCTGGAAATCTAGAGGCATCCATAAACAATTGCCATTTTATTTGAGAACTTAGGTTTTTAAAAAAAAAATGTAAAAATTTGTTTTTGGTTTGTTAATTTATATAAACACATTTTTAATATAAAACAATGTAACATTTTGTTTAAATCTTATTTTTAAGAATTTTTTAAAACAATGTGGTGAACTATGTTAACATTGGAAGTTTGATATTGCTTTAAGGATTTTAATTGTTGCTTAATTGAATAATTTATCGGTATATTTAACTTGGTTGGGTAAGGTTGCGATTTTTGTTCTGAGGAAGTCTCTGTAGTGGAGAGGAAAGTGCTTAACTGTTTGTGAATAAAGGTGGTGTCCTTTGGAGTGCTCACGTTCTTCTGGTTATTCTGCCTTTTGTAGAGTATCCACATCATTTGGGGATTCGATAATGGCTCCCAGTTTGCAGTCAGCTGCAAACTTTGTTAGCCAGAGTCCCTTAGTGGTGGCCTGTACTTCAGAGAAGTAAATGCCAAATAAGAGGGATCCCAGGACTGAACCCTGAGGTAGTCCACTTGTCACTTGTCTGGAGCTGGATTTGGAGTCAGCTACTTTTACCAGGGAGATATATGCTGGTTCTCCAAAGGAGAAGATGAGAGGGGTAGAGAAGAATAGAAATTCATGATTTAGCTGCTATTTTAGCAGCAGAGAAGTGGAAACAGTTGTTTTTAATTTAGTTGCTGAGTTTGCAATGGAGAGGTGAATACAATTGGTTTGGTTTGGTTTTGGTGAGGGTAGTACATTATGTTAAGGGTATGGACTAGCCTGGATTGGTACATGAACAGAGCCAAGTATCAATCAATTTAATTCACAAGAGCACAGAAGGTAGATTTAATGAAGGGAAAGTGAATCTACCCTTGAAATGAGGAAAGTACAGTTGTGTACACTTACCATTAATGTAGATGTCTGAGTGTATTCACTGTTGCAGTCATCACCTGTGGATTATCCCTGCTGTGGCAGCCCTCGGTCGGCCCGAATACCAGAGTCAAATGTTTTTCTGCGTCGGCTGCTGTCACTTGTTGACTATCATCAGCTCATCAGTGCTATAAAGCAAGGCAGCCAACGCCATTACATCAGTTGTTTTTGCCCTAACCAGTCAGAAGTCCAAGGAAATATGGTAAAGTGGTCCCGGTGGCTAAAAGCCACCATAAGAAGCTTGTTTCCCCCTTAGGAAAGAGGATATAGGGGGAAGGAGGCAGGGAAACCAGGACTGCAACAGTGAATACACTCGGACATCTGCATTTATGGTAAGTGTACACAACTGTACTATGTTCTTCGTGTTTCACTGTTGCAGTCATTTGGAGGATTCCCAAAGCTGAGGAGATGGGTGGAAGGATTTGTTAGAGACCTAGGCATGGGTAAGCATGCCCTGCAGAACTGCAGAGGCAAACCCTGCCCTAGCCTTAGAGAAAAGAAGTACGTGGTAATGCTTTGTAAAGGTATGGACAGAGGTCCAGGTGGCAGCTTCTACGATGTCCCTGGTGGGAACTCCTCTAAAGAATGCTGTGGAAGTGGAGGCTGCCCTAGTGGAATGGGTTCAAATAGACTTTGGGGGTGGTTTCCCATGTAATTTGTAGCAGAAATCGATACAGTGTGATATCCATTTGGAAATGGTTTGCTTGGAAATGGGCTTCCCCTCTGCCCCTGGGGCAAAGGTGGCAAGAAGTTGGTCTGTTTTCCTGAAGGGTTTAGTACGGTCCAGGTAGTATTTCAGCTGTCTGTGCACACCTAGTGAGTGGAGAATTCTTTCCCCTCTGTTTTGAGGGTTAGGGAAGAAGGTGGGTAGATGTATGGCCTGGTGGAGAGTCACTTTAGATACCACCTTGGGCATAAAGGAGAGGTTAGTCCTCAGAGAGACCCTGTCTCCATGGAAAATGGTGAAGGGTTCAATTGCCATCAGTGCCTGAAGTTCTGAAACCCTTCTGGCTAAGGTGATAGCTAGTGGAAAAGCAGTCTTCCAGGAGCGGTACTTCAGTTCTGCTGAAACAGCAGGTTCGAAGGATGGTAAGGTTAGTTTTTCCAAAACATAATTCAGGTCCCAGGCTGGTGTGGGGTGGCCTTCTGGGAGGTCTGATATTAGAAGCCCCTCTGAGGAATTCTTTAATCAAAGGATGTGAGAACAGGGGCTGGTCTTTATCAAAATGAGCTGAAATGGCTGAGGCTTGGATTTTAACAGAAGAGAAGGAGAGGCCACTATTGAGTAACTCCACTATATAGTCTAGGATAAGAGGGATGGAAAGTTGTGAGGAACTGCACCCTCTGGACTGACTCCAGGAGCAGAATCATTTCCATTTTCCTGCGTAAGATTTTCTGGTGCTGGGCCTTCTGGCCTCTGTGATAATGTCTATGGACCTGCTTGCTTAACTGGGGCCCCCTGCTTGCTTTTAGAGTATTAGCCATGCTGACAGTTTGAGAGTCTGCAAGTCTGGGTGCAGGATCCCCCCCCCACCCGAGTCGAGGTCTGAGATCAGGGGAAACTGCCTGGGAGGATGTGATGTCAGGTTGCGCAGTAAGGGGTACCAATGCTGTCTGGCCCTATCTGGAGCAATGAGGATGGCCTTTGGTCTCTCCTCCCTTATCTTGATCAGTACCTTGGGAATAAGAGGCAGAGGAGGGAATGTGTACACAAAGAGGGAGTTCCAGGGGAAGGTCAAGACATCCACCTTCCACACTAGGTGGTGATACTCCCTGGTACAGAATTTCTTTAGCTGGGTAAAGTAGAGAGGCAGGAAGCTCTGCTTTTCTGGGGATAGGAAGGCCATTTGGGATGATGTGTCCAGCAGTACGCCCAAGAAAATGGCCCTCCTGGAGGGTGTTTGCTTTGATTTTTTCTTGTTGATGGTGAACCCTAAGGAAGTTATAGGAGGGTTTTGACAAAGAGGAGGTCCAGATAAGGGTAAAACTGTATATTTCTCTGTCTGCAAAATGCTATGGTCGGGGCTAAGCATTTGATGAATACCCTGGGACCAATAGATAAGCCAAAGGGTAGCATAGAGAACTGAAAGTGTTGTCAGCCTGATCTGAAGCGCAGGTATTTCCTGCAGGATTCCCATATGGGGATGTGGAGCTAAGCATCTTTTAGGTCTAGAGTCACTAACCACGCATTTTTTGCCAGCATAGGCAGCAGCTGCTGCAAAGTTAGCATTTTGAATTTGGGGATCACCAGGGAGGTGTTCAGAATGGATAGATCCAGGATGGAGCACCAAGTGCCCTTTTTTCCAGGAACAAGGAATAGTCTGGAATAAAAGCCTTTGCCCGTTTGATCTGTGGGAACAGGTTCTACTGCCCCCTGGGATATGACAGTTTGGACTTATTTCAATGCCCCTGCCTACTGATTTAGAGGTAAGGCTGGGTACCCTCTTGGAATTGGGAGTGCGTTGAAAGAGAATTTGTATCACTGAAAAATTATCTTTAAGAAACACTGGTCCTTCGTCACAGAAAGTCAATTTTCTTCGCAAAGGGAGAGCCTTCCTCCTAGCTTTTGGGGAGTCAGTTTCCCTGCTTTAAAACCTGCATTTGCGCGGTTTTGCACCAGTATACAACTCAGCACAGCTCCTCGTGGTGTCCTGCAAAGTGATACAGGCAACAGAGAGACCTAAGAGAGACTTTCAACTGATTTAAGTATTTTTTTTCTTTGCTTTCTACTCCGACTGCATTTTCCCACTGATCTGTGTTTGAAAAAATTTAAAATTGTATTGCCTTACCTGCTTTTACAGTTGCACTTTCTAAAAAGTCGTTTTTGCATTCTTTAATTGTTGTAGGCTACACACTCAAGTGTGCTAGCCTGTTTATAGCATTTACAGTGTTTTCTGTGTGATTTTCTGTTATTCTCTGCAAAATAAAAAACAACAAAAACAAAAAAACAAAAAAAAATATTCCTTTTCCCGCCTTACTGAACTAGATTAGTCCAGATTTCAGGCTTTGCTGAATTCCAGACTGTGGTATAGGTTCCTGTGTTGCCCATATCCTTACTTGGGTAGGAGGAAGCTTCTCTGTTCACCAGTGAGAGTGAGGAGCTTTGAGCAGCCTATCTGTCCCTGGAGGAGTGGTCTCAGCCCAGAAACTAGTAGCTTACTGTCCGTTTTGGGTCAATTCCTATCTCTTTCATTTTCCCTGCTTTAAAACCTGCATTTGCACGGTTTTGAGTGATTTTGCGCACTGCGCAGCATCGGGCAGTGCCGCTTAAACAGGTTTAAACTATTCCCGGATCCACAAAGTCTACTCTTCACTTTTTCCCTTAGAACTGTTCTACCTCTCAAAGTAAGCACTCTATTTTCCTTCTAAAGCCCTGCACTTGCTCAAATCTTATAAGTAAACACTAACAAACTAAAGCACTACACCCGCTTATACTCTTTATAAGTACTTGGCTCCCTATTAGTCCTTTCTGATCAGTCAATAAACAGTTCCTATTCTGGCATGTCCAAAAGACAGTTGCAGGTTTACTCTCCAGTCCAGCTAGTGAATCTGGGAATCTTGAGGCAATGTTACAATTGCCTTATTTACACAGACCACCCTCTTCTCCTCCCAACAAGCTCAAATTTATGTGAGAGATGCAACTATACAGCCAAACTGGAGGCTGATCTCTCTCAATCCAAGACTGGCACAGTCAGTCAGGAGGAGAAGGTAACCACTCACACCACAAATCCAGTCTCACATAGACCTATCGCATCAGCAAACCAAACACATAAACACACAAAAACATACTCGGAGGCTCTAAATAAAAATCTGCCAAAGCAGCAGAGACCTCCAAAGCAGACATCCAAGCAACCGCTACCCCACAACAATACCCACGTAGCACATACTTCACAAAGTCAGTGTGCCACACAGTCATAGCCCTTAAGGCTAAACAACACACCAAATACACCTGTAATAGGTGACTCTATTGTCAGACACACTGACGTCCCACTCACCAGACTGAACAAGGAGAAGGTCAGTGTAAGCTGCCTGTCAGGCGCCAGGATCCGCCACATAAAACAAGCACTCAGGTCACTCCAAAGCAAGTACAAATATGACTCTGTCATTGTCCATGCTGGTGTGAATGACCTGAGACATACCTCCCTGGACTACATGAAAAGAGACATAGAGGAGCTCTCTGATCACGTAGCCCACGCCGGTATGACCCTGACCTTGAGTAGCATCTTGCCCTCACCAAGAATGATGCCACAGTATAAAGACAAAATGATCAATTTTAACAACTGGCTAAAGTATTGGTGTCATTCAAAGGGGATCCAGTGTCTGTCAGCCTGGGATGACATGCTCGACAAGCCATGTTGCTTCGCTAGGGACTGCTTGCACCTATCACCCCTGGGCTTTCGAATACTGGCTAAGGCTCTTGCCACCCCCACAGTGCCCTTTTTAGGCAAGGCTCAAAAGACAAACTCACCTCCATAGACAACACAAGGAGAAAAAAACTAAGGGTAATGCTACTAAACACCAGAAGTCTAAATCTCAAGATGCACGCACTCTAGGCTCTCCTCAGTATGGAGAATATCGATATCTGTGCAGTAACAGAAATCTGTTTCAAGGCTCCCGAGAGCACCCCAGCACTACCAGGTTATAACTCATACTATGCTTTTCGGCCCCAAAACCCGGACCGAAACACAAAAGGAGGGGGAGTATCTATATTCATCAAAGATACCTATACCTCCAGGTTAGTGGCACTGCATGAGGCATCGGAGACCATCCATGTGCAACTAACAGTGGGCAAAACTGCCTTTCAGTTTGTAGCCTGCTACAGATCACCTTCCCAATCTCAGGAACCTCACTCGTCTTTCCTGAAAACATTGGAGAATATGAAGGTCTCTCCAAACACCATAATATTGGGTGACTTCAACTACCCAAACATTGATTGGGAAAATTACTCAAGCCCAAGCACCCTTGCCCAACGGGAACAACTGGTCACCACTCCCACAAGAGGGGACAACATATTGGACATGGTCTTCACCAACATGGTGACTCTATGTTCCACACCAGAGGTAAACCCCTCACTGGCAAGATCAGACCATAAACTAATCTCACTGGACATCCATATCCCGTCCCCACCTCCAGCCAAAGAAACCACTGTGAAAAATTTCTCAAAAGCAAACTTTTAGTTATGTACTTACCATAAGTTCGGATGTATGGGATCCATCTCGCCTACATTCATAACTGATGGGTTCGGAGCGATCGGCTCCGACTCGGCCACTATATAGTAGAACGAAGTCTCTAATTGGCTGGGCTACCCCTTATCCCAGAATGCACAACGCCTGCTTCTCCAGATCTTGTTTGTTCGCTTTTATATACCTACATCCAGGCACAGAAACATACCAACAACTGTAACAAACTAAAGTCCTTCAAGAGAAAAACTCAGTAAGTAGCAACATTTCCTCTAAGTCCAATGGGAAGGGGAGGAGGGAGAGATGAATGTAGGCGAGATGGATCCCATACATCCAAAGTTATGGTAAGTACATAACTAAAAGATGTAATGGGATCCTATCTTGCCTACATTCATAACTGATGGGACAGCATCCCTAGCACCTAAATCCCGGGTGGCTCATTGGAAAACACTCCTGAGAACTGTGGAACCAAAGGAAGCTCTACCTCGAGAAGCCACATCTATCTTGTAATGAGAAATAAAGGTGTGCGGAGAAGTCCAGGTAGCAGCCGCACAGATATCATCTATCGATAATTTGGAGTGAAATGCTACATTAGTAGCCATTGCCCTGGTAGAATGAGCCTTGACTGGGAATGGTAGCTCTTTGCCGGACTGTGAATAGATGAAGGAGATGCAATCTTTAATCCATTTGGCTATGGTGGTTTTAGCCACCGGTTGACCCAACCTATTTTCCGCAAAGGACACAAACAGCTGATCTGACTTTCGTGTCTGATTGGTCCTACTTAAATAAAAACGCAGTTGTCTGTGAACATCCAACTGATGGAAAATATATTTTGCGCTATTGGAGAATTTGTGAAAAAACACAGGGAGCTCCAAGGATTGTTGAACGCATAAGGGGGATGCTACCTTGGGTAAAAAAGAGGGATTTAACTTGAGAGACACTCTGTCTTTGTGAAAAATCAAATAAGGGGGGTTAGAACAGAGAGCCTGAAGCTCTGAGACCCGCTTGGCAGAGGTTATTGCCACCAAATAGGCGGTTTTCCAAGATAGAAATTTTATATCACAAGTAGCTGCTGGTTCAAAGGGACGGGCAGTTAAAGAAGCTAGAACCATATTCAGATCCCAAGAGGGCACAGGATGGGCTATTGGGGGCCGAAGGAGCCACGCTCCTTTAAGGAAAGATTTGCAAAGCCTGTTTGCCATTAAGGAAGGCTCAAAGGAGACATGAAAATTAGAGATAGCCGCCAGTTGGACTTTAATTGTGGAAACTGAAGAGCCCAAATAAAACAGAGAAGCCAGGAATTCTAAAACCTGAGGTACTGGGGCGGTAAGGGGATCTATACCTCGTTGCTGGGCCCAAATAGCAAACCTCTTCCACTTGCTGGAATATAGTTTAATAGTGGAAGGTTTGTGAGAAGAGGACAAAATCTAGATGACGTCTGTAGAAAGAGAGTTATCTCTGACTAAGGTTGGAAGTGGAGTAACCAGGCGGCCAACCTCAAGGACCTGAGGGATGGATGAGACTGTCCCAACTGATGAGTTAACAGGTCGGGTACCAGTTCCAGAAACCATGGGCCCTCCACCGCATACCTCAGAAGGAAGGGGAACCAAACCTGACGAGGCCAGTGTGGAGCGATCAAAATCAAGTCACTTCATAGATAAATCACCTTCTGTATCACCTTCGGGAGAAGGGGAACCACAGGGAAGGTGTAAAGTAGACCGGGGGGCCAACTATGAGCTAGAGCGTCCCTGGGAATCTGCCCCTGAGAGGGAGACAGAGTGAAGAACTCCCTGCATTTCGCATTGTGAGGGCTGGCGAACAAGTCGCAACAAGGGAGGCCCCACTTGGTGAAAATGTTTGCAGCCACCCTGTTGTTGAGGGCCCACTCGTGGGGCAACAGGAGAGTCCTGCTCAGCCTGTCTGCAATCACAATGGATTTCCCCGGAATGAGCGTTGCCACTAGGAAACGCTGGGTAGAAATCGCCCAATGCCACACTCTCATGGCCTCTCGGCAAAGAGGGTAGGACCTGGTTCCGCCTTGCTTGTTTATGTACCAGACTACCGACATGTTGTTGGATAGGATCGCAATAGTACCCCGGGGAAGAACATGATGAAGTGCTTGCAACACCAGTAGCACCACTCTCATTTCCAGGATATTGATATGTAAGTGCTTTTCGTGAGCCTGCCACATACCTTGGACAGACCTGTCCAGATAATGCCCCCCCTAACCCTATCTGGGAGGCGTCCGTGGTCACCGTGGCAACGGGAGGCTGAAGGGCAAAGGGTCGCCCCTGGTCCAGGTTGGACCGAAGCAGCCACCGACGTAGGTCCCGATGGCAACTTTCCGTAATCTGGACCAAATGGTTCAAGGGGAGATCCTGAAAGGACCATTGAACCGACAGTAGCCATTGCAGCACCCGCATGTGCAGCCTGGCTAAGGGGACTAGAAGAATAGTCGAGGCCATCGTGCCCAATAACTGCAGAATCAGTCTGGCCTGAACTCGTGATCTGGGTAACAAGGTTTGAACCTGCGACTGCAGGACCTGAATCCTTTCTACCGGCAAGAATGCCCGCATTCTTCTTGTGTCTAACTCTGCGCCTATAAAGGTAATACGCTGAGACGGCTGCAGCACAGATTTTCCCCAATTGAACATGATTCCTAGTGAATGACCCAAACTGACTGTGGTCATAAGCGCCCGAACTAATAGATGCTTGGTGGTGGCAGTAAGGAGCCAGTCGTCTAGATAGGGAAACACTCGGAATCCTAGACTTCTCAAGTGAGCTGTCACTACTGCCAGGCACTTGGTGAACACCCTGGGGGCTGTGGTGAGACCAAAGGGCAGTGCTCAGAACTGGAAATGACTGGTTCCCAGGCAGAAGCGTAAGTGACTCCTGGACTCTTGACTTATCAGGATGTGATAGTAAGCATCCTTGAGATCTATGGAGCACATCCAGACATCCTTCTCCAATAACGGGAGAATGGACTGAAGGGTGACCATTCGGAATTTGGATTTTTTTACAAAGCGATTCAATGATTTGAGGTCCAAAATGGGCCTTAAGTCCCCTGTCTTTTTTGGTACCAAAAATAGTCTTGAGTAAGTTCCTGATCCGATCTGGTCGGCGGGGACAGGCTGGATGACTCCTTTTCTTAGCAGCTTTGAGACCTCGACTGCTGCTTGATCCCTCTGACTGGGTGGCACATCCGGGATCTTCCTGATAGGAAGAGGGGGCTTTATGAAAGGGATGAGATAGCCTCCGGTTATGGTTCAGAGCACCCACTGATCCTTGGTGATAGATTCCCAAGCCTGTGGGTGTTCCGAAAAGCGACCCCCAACTGGCTCCGGAGATGCGCAGTCGGGCCATGTCTCAGGGACGGTGAGCGTAGGATGGACCATGAAAGGAATCGCGGTCTCCAGAGTTATGGGGGCCGCTGCTGCCTCTGGGGCGGCGTCTTCCTGAATCCCCCCCGCCTCTAGAGTGGGGATCACTTGGTGGAGTAGGGAAAGACCTTTGAGATTTTTTGAACCACATTTTCCCTCCTCTCTGGGCCTTGGGGTAAGGTCTAGAGGGAGCAGAGAAACGGGCCCCCACGGCAGTCAAGGTCTTGCCCTCCCGCTCGCATCGAGTCAGTGTGTCCTTCACCTTGGGTCCAAACAGGGAGGACCCATCAAAGGGGGCGTTGGTGAAGGAAGACTTAAAGGCCTCCGCAAACGGACACAAGCGTAACCAGGCGTGTCTTCTAAGAGCCACGCCTGTTCCCGCTGCTCTACTCGCCCCTTCGGCCGCATATGAGATGAGCCTCATGGACAAGTTGACTATCGAAGATAGGGTAGTCATCTGGGCGCCAACAGTTTGGGCTAACGCCTCAGGAAGATTACCCGTAAGAGACTCACCTAACTCTTTGAGGAGGTCCCTTTGGAGCCTGGTAAAATGACAAAGATAATTCAGCGACCGCAGGGTAAAGGCCGCTGAGGAAAGGGTACGCTTGCATCCTATCCATGCTCCTGGAATCCTTATTAGGAGGGTGAATAGACATTGAAGCCTCTGCCACATCCTGCTGAGTGGCAGATGCCACCACCATCGCATCTACTGCAACTCCTTTGGTCAAAAATTCCTTTTGAGGAGGGGCTGAGAGGAACTTGTTAGGCCTGGTGGGCACCGGTTCCACAGAGTCAGGGTGTTCCCACACCCTTCGAGAAACTAAATCTAGCAATTCATCGAAGGGTGGAGACACCCAGGAGGCGGAGGGCTGGGCCCCAAAAGCCTTGAGGAAGACTGACTCCTCTGCGGAAGGGGGTTTGGACTGCCAATCGCCTCTCTGTCTCAGGATCTCGAGGATATCGGAGAATGAGACGTCATCCGAGGACGATTTTGGGGACCCCTCCGCATCATCGAGGTCAGTATCTGATGTGATAGACTCATCCTGGGAGTCAATGTGCTTCCTCTTGCACAATTTCTTCCTTGGAGGTTCATCTGAAGCGGATTCAGAAGGACCTCCCGGGAGAAGGGAACCCTCCAAGGGGGTATCCTCAGGCCTTGGGGCCCCGCTGTCGTGGGAATGAAGCACACCAGAAGCACCAGTTCCCAAGTCTAGGGACGGTGAGGTAGAGAGTTGCTGAGCCAGCAAGGACATGGCCAGCGCACTCCTCATGGCCTCAAAAGCAGGACCTCCAGACTCTACGGAGGACACTGGCTGAGAGACCACGACGGTACGGGGAATTCCTGCGGCCGATGTTCCGAGGGGGAGACTAGGCACCGAAGCTACCAGTTCCAAAGTGTTCCCCTCAGCCCCGACCAAGGAAGTCCCGGTACTGAACCCTGACGCCGAGGACAGAGTAGGAATGATGGTCGGAACCAAGAGGCTCCGAGGGAGTCTCGGTTCCGACTGGACGACTCTGCTCCACTCCACCATCACCGACTCCAACGGTTCCGAGGAGGTTGGAGGAGGAATCGGATGTGTCGAAGTGGGGACCGGCTCCGGAGCCGAGTGGGCTGGAGCCGAGACCATTTTTGCAAAAACCGGGGACTGGAAAAGCCTCTGGATAACTCTGTCCAAATCTGAGTCAGACAACCTGGGGGATTTAGAGGAAATAGATGGGGGACGAGACGACTTCTCTCTCGGCTCCGATAGACCAGGGGACCGGCTCTGAAACAGCTCCAACACTATCGGCACTGGATCCGGAACCGTATGTATAAGTATCGGTGCCGAAGGAGACTTCAGGGCCGAGGGGGAAGAGTCTGAGCTGCACACCTCCAACGGCTCCGAGACCAAAGGAGCCGAAGCAGATGATTCGCCTCTCGATCCCCTAACCTGCGGCTCCGACACCAATGGAGCCGAGGAAAGAGGTATCAAAGCAGACCCTTCCACCCGAGGCTCCAAAGCCATTGGAGCCGAGGAAGAAGAGGTCGACCTATGCTTCTTGGAAGTCGGTTCCGACGGAGTGGTCGGAGCCGACGACCTTTTCTTTTTAGAAGCTGGAGAGGAAGGAGAAGCCAAAGCTTCCTCAAAGGATGGCTTAATAAGGCCCTTAAGTATCAACTTATTTTTACGTTCTTGAAAGACCCTAGAGGAAAAAGCATGACAAACACTGCATGTTTCCTGTAAATGTTTCGGTCCTAAACAATATACACAAACAGCATGACTATCGGTAATGGACATTTTGTAGTTACACTTAGTGCACTTTTTAAAACCAGACTTCTGCTCTTTCGACATCCTGTCACACCACTGTTTTACCACAACGAAAAAACAACCTTACGTAGGGCATGAGCACTTTTACTCAAACGGGACTGGCCCGAGATACAGCACGCAAAAAATGGGCAGAAGCCCTCTAACTTAAACGGGCTTAACCCGATAAAAAAAAGAGAATGTACAGTAAGACAATTTCAGCACACACAAATAAGGGCAAGGGCCCTCTAACTTAAACGGGCCTTGCCCAGTAAATAGAAAAAAATACCAATCACACCAAAAAAGTTTACACACACACTTAAAGCTGTTAAAACAGCTGTTAAATTTATGAAGAAACCCCTAGGCCAAAAGACCAAAAAGTAACCAAAAAACTACTTAGCTCCAGACAAGTCGAGACCACGTCTAGCTTGAAAAGCGGCAAAGGAGATCTGGGGAAGCAGGCGTGGTGCATTCTGGGATAAGGGGTAGCCCAGCCAATTAGAGACTTCATTCTACTATATAGTGGCCGAGTCCCGAACCCATCAGTTATGAATGTAGGCGAGATAGGATCCCATTACATCTTCACATTTCTCAAAACCAAGGTGGAATCCTTCAAAGCCCCAGGGCCAGTGGAAAATACTGCCCGAACCGCAGAATCCTTTTCAAACGCATTCTATGAGCACCTACAGGAATGCATGGATTGTGCTATCCCAAATAAAACCAAGACTCACTCCTCCAAAAACAGGAGACCTGTCTGGTGGACCCCGGCCATAAATAAGCTATACAACAGAAGAAGGAAGCTACTACATGATAGAGCAAAATCCCAAAAAGGGAAGGCATCTCTGATCAGTACTAGTAAGAAACTACAATCCCTCATAAAATCATCAAAGGCCAGCTTCGAAAGGAAAATTGCTCAGGACGCTAAGGATAATCACAAGGCCTTCTTTAGCTATGTCAGGAATCTGGGTGGCAACTCCCATATATACTCTGAGTTAGTACAAAATGGCAAAAAATACACTGAAGCCACAGACATTGCCAACATCCTGGCTGACAGGTTCAGTGCAAACTTCTCCCCCCCCTTCCCCCCAAAAGAGCAAATGTCTATCCCAACAGAATGTAGCCTCCCAGACATCACAGGTGCACAGGTGAAGGCTGTCCTCTCCAAAGCAAAAACACAGCATCAATGGGACCGGACAGTGTCCCGGGCTGTGTCTTACACGAGCTCCAAGAAGAAATGAGCCCTCACATAAAGTCACTGTTCAAACTCAGCCTTACTACAGGATATGTACCCAAAGAATGGCGTACAGCAACTGTGGTCCCGCTCCACAAAGGTGGTGCCACAACGGACCCCGGGAACTATCGTCCTATAAGCTTGACTAGTCTGGTCTGCAAAACTATGGAGTGTATCATTATGGAACTCATAAACAAAGACATTGGGAACCTCCAGACACTGGACCCTACCCAATTCGGCTTTGTTAAGGGCAGATCTTGCCTCTTAAACCTAGTTGACTTCTTTGAAACAGTTACCAAGACCACAGATGAGGGGAAGGTAGTCCACACAGCCTACCTGGACCTCGCAAAAGCCTTCGACACAATACCCCACTCAGGCATCATAAATAAGCTTACCAGCTTAAATATCAACCCCTATGTCACAAGATGGGTTGCAAACTGGCTCAGGGATAGAACCCACATGGTCAGAATTGCAGGTGCCATGTCCGATTCTAAACCAGTTACAAGTGGCGTCCCACACAAGGCTCAGTCCTGGGACCTCTCTTGTTCGGTATATACTTCTCTGAGGTACAGGCTAACACAGGAGGACTATGGCTGGCCAAGTTTGCAGATGACTGCAAACTGGGAGCCATAATAGACTCTCTGGCTGACACAAGCATCCTCCAGAAGGGTCTCACAGAGATGGATACCTGGTGCCAGAGCCACAGCCTCAAGCTAAATGCAAAAAAGTGCATAGTCATCCCCTTTGGGAAAAACAAAGTGCCCACAAATTACCATGTAGGAGGTAATCCATTAAGTATGGAAGAAGTAATTAGGGATTTGGGGACCCAAGTAGATAGTAATCTCTCCTTTGACAATCACGTTGCCAAAGTGGTTAGAAAGACCTTCTATATAGCCCACCTTATCATGAAAGGGTTCACATCTAGATCTAGAAAGGTCATTGTGCCCCTCTACTCATCACTCATCAGGCCCATAATTTAATACAATGCCCCATTTGGGATGTACCTTACCCGACACCTGCAGCAACTGGAGAGACCCCAAAAGTACCTCACCAAGAAAATCACGGGCCTCAAACAGATGCCCTATGCAGTTCGACTAAAGAAACTCCAGCTCTACTCAGTTGCTTACCGCCTACTCAGAGGCGATCTATGCCTGACGTACAAAGCCATGTCTAACCCAGAATTAATGAACATGCTCCACCTCAGGAAATCCAAATCCCTTAGAGCTACACGCTCCAGGGACTTAAACCTCAGCACAGCAATAAACAGGACATGCTGGAGGGACAGATTCATATCCCAGTGGCTCCCCTCACTCTGGAACAGAATCCCAATTCATGTTAGGTAGAGCCCTTCACTGACCCTCTTCAAGAGAAATCTTGACGAGTGGATGGGAGATCGTAAGTTTACCCCTGGGATCTCTTCTGTGTCCCTGCTAGACAGAAGCACAGTAAGCTAACCTTAAAGGGCTATCCTCTGTGACCTACTACACAGAGGTACAGTTAACTAATCTAAAAGGGAGGCAAAAGCCAAACACACTCTGGCTAGGCTTATAAATGCCCTAGGGCAGATAGCCTAGTATCTAGCTATGAAAGGACGGCAGAGGGGGGAGAGGGAGTCATTGAGAGTTTTTGCTATAGAAGGATGGCTTAGAAAGTACAGTTGTGTTCACTTACCATAAATGTAAATGTTCGAGTGTCTTCACTGTTGCAGTCATCACATTTGGGTTAACCCTGCTGGGTTAGCACTCGGCCGGCCTGGATACCATAGACTTAGTATTTCTGCATCAGTTGTTGTCGGCTGAAGACTCGCGTCGGGGTCGTTAGTGGTATAAAGGAAGGTAGCCGACGCCATTACATCAATTTTTCTTGCCCTAACTGGTCAGGAGCCCCCAAAGTAGGAGGCCAGGCTCTGGTGGTAGGACCCCACCAGTGGAAAAGAAAATACCAATATGTGCCTTGTAAGGAAAGGAAAACAACAAGGAAGAAAGTTAACAAAAAAAAAAAAAAAAAAAAAAAAAAAGGTGAAGGAGGGAGGGAAACCAGGACTGCAACAGTGAAAACACTTGAACATCTACATTTATGGTAAGTGTACACAACTGTACTATGTTCTTCATGCTTCAGTGTTGCAGTCATCACATTTGGGTAGATTCCCAAAGCTGAGGAAATGGGTGGAGCCAGTCAAGGAAGCTAGGGGCTGGCTAGCATGCCCTGCAAGACTGCAGAGGCAAAACCTGCCCTGGATTTAGAAAAGAGAGGCAGGAGGTAATGTTTGGTAAAGGTGTGAACAGATGTCCAGATGGCAGCCTCCAGGATGTCCCTGGTGGGGACTCCCCTGAGGAATGCTGCAGAGGTGGAGGCTGCTCTGGTGGAGTGGGTCCTGACCCCCTTGGGGGGAGGCCTGCCATGCTGTTTTTAGCAGAAATGGATTTAGTGCGCTATCCATTTGGAAATGGTTTGTTTGGAGATGGTTTTGCCTTCTGCCCCTGAAGCGAAGCTAACCATCAGTTGATCAGATTTTCTGAAGGGTTTAGTCCTGTCCAGATAGTATCTGAGCTGTCTATGCACATCTAGAGAGTGCAGAATCCTTTCCCACTTGTTTTGAGGGTTAGGAAAGAAGGTGGGCAAATGGATGGATTGATTGAGAGCCACACTGGACACCACCTTGGGCATGAAGGATGGATTAGTTCTGAGGGATACCCTGTCTGCATGGAAGATGATGAAGGGTTCCACTGCCATGAGTGCTTGCAGCTCAGAGTCTCGTCTGGCTGAAGTGATGGCCAGGAGGAAGGCTGTCTTCCAGGAGAGAAATTTTAGCTCTGCAGAAGAAGCTGGTTCGAATGGAGGCAGGGTGAGCTTTTCCAAGGCAAAGTTAAGGTCCCAAGCTGGTGTTGGTGCCCTTCTGGGGGCCTCAAGTTGTCAGCCCCTCTGAGTAACTGCTTGATCAGAGGGTGTGAAAAAAGAGGCTGCTCAGTGGGAAGATGAGCGAAAATAGCAGAGGTATGAATTTTTATAGATGAGAAAGAGAGACCACTGTGTAGTAGCTCAGCTAAGTAATCCAGGATGAGAGGGATGGAGGGCTGTGCCGCATTGGCCCTCTTAGCCTGGATCCAGGTGCAGAACCTTTTCCATTTGTCTGCATAAGACTTTATGGTGCTAGGGCATCTGGCCTCTCGGATAACATCCAGAGCCTGTTTACTGAGGAGGGCAGATTGGTCAAGGGTCAGGTTATAAGCCAAGTTGCCAATTGAGTGTCTGCAATTGGAGGTGCATGAATTCCCCTTCCATCTGGGTTAGGAGGTTGGGGATCTGAGGAAGATTTCAAGAGGGCAGTGGGGACAGGCTGAGCAGCAAGGGGGTACCAGTGCTGTCTGGGCCAGTCTGGAGCTATGAGAATGGTCCTTGGTTTTTCCTCCCTTATTTTGATCAGTACCTTGGGAATGAGAGGTAGGGGAGGAAAGGACAGGGAATCTACTTTCCATGCCATGCAGTGATGCTCCCTGGTGCAGAATTTGCTGAGGTGATGGTTGGTGTGGGAGGCGAAGAGGTCGACCTCTGGTGTTTCCCATTTCTGAGTTATTTGAAAGAAGGTGTTTCTGTTGAGCTGCCACTCGTATGGGGTCCAACAGTTTTCTGCTTAATTGGTCTGCCAGGGAGTTGAGAGAACCAGGCAGGTATTGTGCTAGCAGGTGTAGATGCATGGAAGAGGCTGTGAAATGAAAGGTCATGGTCATCCTACACAGAGGGTAGGAGAGAGTCCCTCCCTGCTTGTTGATGTACCACATCACTGTGGTGTTGTCTGTTTTAATCAGGAGAACCCTCTGGAGAGAGAAGGGGGTTTGAAAGCTATCAAGGCCTGTTGCACAGCCATCATCTCTATTAGACTGATGTGCAGGGGGAGATGCTGGGGGTTACATTGGCCCTGTATGCACCTGCCGTCCAGGTGTGCACTCTAAGCACAGCCTGATGCTTCTGTGGTGAGGGTCTGGGTGGCAGATTGTGGTGAGAAGGGCAGTCCCTTGTTGTGGGAGCAGGATGTTGCCTACCAAAGAAATTCCTCCCTCATTCAAGGAATAATAGGTAAAAGAGTTTCCAGATCTTGAGAGTGTTGACACCAAAAACTCTTTAGGTACCATTGAAGTTTCCTCATATGCAGTCTGGCATATAGAATAAGGAGTATGCAAGATGCCATGAACCCCAGGGCTTGCAGGATTTCCCTTGCAGAAAGCTGGGGTCTGGTGGCCAGTTGAGAGAAGTAAGCTGATAGGAAACTTTGTTTCTCAGGTGTTAGGCAAGCCATCTGGGATGCTCTGTCCAGAATTGCTCCCAGGAAGATTATCCTTTTGGTGGGTACCTGTTTGGATTTCTTTTTGATTGTGTACCCTAAGGAGGTTAAGTAGGTCATATACAAAGGCCAGGTCTTTGAGCAGCTCTTCCTGGCTGTCTGCCTGAATAAGAAAGTCATTTAAGTAGGGGTAAGTTTGGATATTTCTTTGTCTGCAGAAAGCAATGGCTGGAGCCAGGAATTTTGTGAAAACTCTGGAAGCCGTAGATAAACCAAAGGGAAGTGCAGAGAACTGAAAGTGTTTTGAGCCTGCCCTGAAGCAAAGATATTTTCTGCAGGACTCCCAGATGGGAATGTGGAGGTAGGCCTCTTTTAGGTCCAGGGTGACTAGCCAAGCGTCCTTGGACAGCAATGGACAGCAGCTGCTGGAGGGTGAGCATTTTGATTTTTGGGATTACAAGGAAGGTGCTTAGAATGGATAGATTGAAGATGGGGCACCAGGTGCCCTCTTTTCTGGGTTCCAGAAAAAGTCTGGAGTAGAAACCCCAGCCTATCTGCTCTGCAGGAACGTTTTCTACTGCTCCCAAGGAGAGTCTATATGGATTTGCTTTTGAGCCTCTGCCCAATGATCTGGTGGTAGATCTGGGAACCCTTCTGGGGTTGGAAGGGTGTGGAAGGAGAATTTGTACCCCTGAAACACAATGTTCAGAACCCACTAGTCCTTGGTAATGGTGGCCCAGGTGCTTGAGTGAAAGGAGAGAGTTTTCCTCCTAGGAGTATGTGATGGTGGGCAGAGGCGGGGTAGGGAGGGGGTGAGTCATTGTGAGTTTTTACTATACAGGGGTGGATTAGAACTCCCTGGTTTTGGAGTAGAGGCAGTCCAATGCTTAGATATATGCAACCCGTGGGACTGCTGTCTTGGAGGTTTATTTCCTCGGGGCCTAGGCTGGCACTATTTACTAGGTGCAGGGAAAGGACCAGTGCTCGTTAGGGAAATGCCTGCTGAACCTAGGGGGGCTGTACCCGTAAGACATCTTTAACCGTCTGCATAGATTTTGCTTTTTCTTCCATCTTTTTTAATACCTCTTCTGCTTTAGTACCAAATAAGTTATCTTTGTGCAAGGGTGCATCCAACAATTTTGATTTGACATGGTCTGGCAGGGGTTGTTCCTTAAGCCATGCATGTCTTCTACGGACAGATCCAGTGACTGCTACCCTGCAAGAAGCTTCTAGGGCGTCAAAACCACAGAGTGCATTAATTCCTGTACATCTTTAGATTCTGACCATGCAGGAAAGGAGGACATTTTTTGTTTAAGGAGCTCCAAGGGATGTAACTGATATGTAAGCATATGGAACTGACAATTTAGTGCTCTGATATCAAGACTAGCTGAGGTGTATACTTTTTTACCCCATCTGTCCAGTGCTCTGGAATCCCTGTCTGTGGGGGTGGGGTTCTTAGCTGATGTAGCTTAAACTCCTTTTGGCACTTGAGTAATGACCTCAGGGTCCACTGTAGGATTTTTAAAGAGATATTTGTGAGAGTCAGGGACTCTGTAGTACCTGTCTGACTTTCTGGGAGCAGGAGGGAGGGCATCTGGAGTCAAGCTGGCTTCAAGGAAGACATCATCTACCACATCTAGGACTAGAGGGATGGCTAGGGGTCTGTGCTGTGGAATATCCAGGAACTCTCTGAGTCTTTTTTTAGACTGTGAGTAGTCTTGACTCTCCCCATTTGAAATGCTCTCTTAAAGTATGCAGGGTTTCCCCAAAGGAAAAATCCTCTGGGGGAGAGGGAGAGGCTAAAGGACTAGATTCCTCTGCATCAGAATCCTCCTATGTGTAGAGGGGCTGCATGCCTTCATAGTCAGATGCATCAGATTCATCTGACTCTTGTTCAGACAAAACTTCTGGAGACAGATCTCTTTATTTTTGAGGGAGTGGCTTGGCGTCCCCTAATCAGAATGATAAGGTCCTCTGCCATTTTAATCATTTGTGACTGAGGCAAGGGAGCAGGTGCCAAAGAATGGCTGGAAGTTGGTTTCTTGGGGGTGGTTTGACTCCTGGGCCTAAGGAACTCAGTTGTTTTAGAAAGAACGGTAGCCGTGAAAGAAGGCGTTGGTTAATGTCTGGATTAGGTGTTGCGAAGGACTTCCTTGGAAGCCAGTGCCTGCACAGCGGCTCTGGACCCATCCAATGAAAAGACAACAGCAGGATCCTTAGACAAAGACGAGTTCTGCAGCATACTGGACTCTGAAAGGGTCTCGGTAGAGGCCTGTGAATTAACTGAAGTGGGAATCAGGGGCTGCGAAAGTGCCTCACTGACTTCCGGAGGACTGACAACCAGCTTGGTGGTAGTATTGTAGGATGGTTTAGTCCTGTGCAGTCTGTCTCTGTCTTTATCTTTACGTTTTTTCAGAAGGTCTGCTGTTGGATGGCTAACAGAAGCCATATCAGAATTAAAGGACTGGCTGCAATAAGGGCACGATGATGAATAGTTCTGGCATTAAACAAAGCACAGAAGCGACGAGGGACGTCGTGGTCTGGGGCTAGACAAGTGACGCAGTAAGAGTGGAAGTCCCGGTGTGGTATTTGCTTTCCACAGGCGAGACAATTAATAACTTTTTCTGACATCGGTTAGTATAAGAAAAAAGGATCCCCAATGGGGTACTTAGCTTTCGAAGACTTCAACTTCAATTCGGAAACAAAACTCAGGTAGCGGCCGACCGACACTTGTGCGAACTGCTTCTGCTTCGGGTTCCCCAGCAAGAAAAACTGATGTAATGGCGTCTGCTGCCTTCCTTTATACCACTGATGACCTGACGTCAGTCTTCAGGTGACAGCAATCGCCACAGAAATACTATGTCTATGGTATTTAGGCCAGCCAAGGGCTAACCCAGCAGGGATAACCCAAATGTGATGACTGCAACAGTGAAACACAAAGAACATCTCCCTGCCTTTGGAGCAGAAGTGGTCCACTGTTTGGTTCTCTGCTGTCCCTGGGATAGGGGCCTGTGTGGTCTGTCCCTACAGGGCTTACCTTGCCCCTGTCTGCTAGGTGCAGGAAAGGACCAGTACTTAGAGGGAAAATTCCTGCTGAACCTTGGATGTTGAACCTGAAAGAAATCTTTTACTGTTTGCACAGATTTTCCTTTGTCTTCCATCTTTTTAAGCATCTCTTCTGCTTTTACTAGAAACAAGCGGTCCTTATCCAAGGTTGCATCAATTAATTTAGACTTGACATGAATTGTTACTTCAACCATGCATGTCTCCTAAAGACAGATCCTGAGACTGCTGCCCTGCATGAGGCTTCTAGGGTGTCATATCCACAGTGTAATGAGTGCTTGGCCACTTGACAAGTAGTGTGCAGTAAATTGGCTAACTCTTTCAAATTGGCACAGTCAGGAAAGGTAGAAATCTTTTGCTTTAATAGTTCCAAAGTGTGTTTTTGATATTTTAACATATGGAACTGACAACTGAGTGCTCTGATCGCTAAGGTTGCAGAGGTGTATACTTTTTTACCCTATCTGTCCAGAGCTCTGGAATCCTTGTCAGAAGGAATAGGATTCTTTGCAGAGCTAGCCTTAGCTCCTTTAGATCCCTGTGTAATGATCTCCGAGTCTGCAGTAGGATTTCTGTACAGGTATTTGTGAAAATCTGGTACTCTGTAATACCTATCAGGTTTACTGGGAGCAGGTGAGAGGTCATCAAGGGTTAAGCTGGATTCATGGAAAACATCATCCACCACTTCCAAGATATGGGGGATGGCCAGGGGTCTATGCTGGGGCAGGTCTAGAAACTCTCTTAGTCTTTTCTTAGACTGACGGAAGTCCTGAGATTCCCAGTGGAGATGTTCCCTGAGGGTGTGAAGGGATTCCCCAAAGGAAAGATCTTCTGGTGGGAAGGCACAAGGAATGGATTCCTCTGCATCTGACTCCTCATAAGCAGTCAGAGGTTGTGGTTCCTCTTCAAAATCTGAATAATCCGATTCCTCAGAATCCTGCTCTGTCAGTAGTTCAGGAGAAGGGTGTCTTTTCCTTTTAGAAGTTGCGGCCTGACTACCCCTGATAAGGGAGATAAGCTCTTCTGCCATCTTAAGCATCTGGGCTTGGGGTGGAGGAGCAGGAGTAAGATGGTGGCTAGAGGTAAATTTTGTAGGAGTGGCCTGGCTTCTAGGCCTAAGAGTATCCATTGGTCTGAGAGAAACGGTAGTTGGATGAAAAGACATTGCTTTTTTTCTAGAATCGGTAGTCCGAAAGGTCTCCTCAGAAACCGGTGCCTGCGTCGCAGCTCCGGACCCAACAGAGGTAGAGACAACCAAAATCTCAGAAGACTAAGATTTCTGTGGTATATGGGACTCCAAAAGGGTCTCGGTAGAGGCCTGCGTAGATATCGTATCTGGCATCAGGGGCTGCTAAAGCGCCTCACTGAATTCTGGCGAACTGACGACATGCTTAGTGGTAGCAGGTTGTCAGTTCGCCGGAATTCAGTGAGGCGAACTGACAACCTGCTTAGTGGTAGCATTGTCAGAAGGCTTAGGCTTTTGTGGTCTGTCTCTATCTCTACATTTTTTAGGAATGTCTATGGACTGTTGGCTGATGAACACCATTTCGGAATGTGAAGATGGAAGACGAAAATACCTGTCTACAATAAGAGCTCTACAAAGTACAGTTGTGCACACTTACCATAAATGTAGACGTTCGAGTGTATTCACTGTTGCAGTCATTACATTTGGGTAATCCTGCTGGCAGGTTGCCCTCAACCGGTCCGAATTCCAAAGTCTTGGGTCCTGCGTCAGCTGCTGTTGCCCTCTCTCTGACGTCAAGTCATCAGAGGTATAAAAGAAGCAGCCAACGCCATTTTCTTTAGTTTTTCTTGCCCCAGATGTCAGGTGCCCCCCAAGAGGGTTGCCATAATTTAGATACGTATAATTACATGCACCAATATAAAATTTTCCTTCATCTACAAGCAAATGCACCACACAGGTTGTATAAATCAGAGAAGGAAAGAGAGGTTCCATCAGAAGAAAAGGGGGATGGTGGGTGGGTAACCTGGACTGCAACAGTGAATACACTCGAACATCTACATTTATAAGTGTACACAACTGTACTATGTTCTTTGTGTTTCACTGTTGCAGTCATTACATTTGGGTAGAGTCCCAAAGCTAAGGTTGGGAGGATGGAGCTAAACAGCATTAGGAGCGGCTATGAGGCCCTGCAGAACTGCAGTGGCAAAGCCTACCCTGGATTTAGAGTAGAATGGCAGATGGTAGTGCTTTTTAAAGATGTGCACTGAACTCCAAGTAGCAGCCTCTAAAATGTCCTTTGTAGGTACTCCTCTGAGAAAGGCTTCTGAAGTGGCTGCAGCTCTGGTTGAGTGTGGCCTAATGCCCTTAGGTACTGGCTTACCATGGTGTACATAGCAGAAAGGAATGCAGTGGCCTATCCACTTTGAAATAGTCTGCTTTGAGATAGCCTTCCCTTGTGATCCTGCAGCATATGTCACTAGTAATTGCCCTTTCTGAAAACTTTGGTTCTGTCCAAGTAGAATCTAAGCTGTCTGTGTACGTCCAAAGAATGCAGAATTCTCTCCCCCTTCTTCTGTGTATTTGGAAAAAAGGTTGGCAGGTGAAAAGTTTGGTTGAGAGCCACACTGGACACCATCTTAGGCATAAATGTTGGGTTTATCCTCAGAGAGACCCTGTCTGGATAAAAAATGATAAAAGGTTCCACAGCCATGGGTGCCTGTAGCTCTGAAACTCATCTTGCAAAAGTTATTGCTAGGAGCAGAGCTGTTTTCCAAGATAAAAACTTTATATCAGCAGTAGCAGCTGGCTCAAAAGGAGGCAGGGTGAGTTTTTCCAGGACATAGTTGAGGTCCCATGCAGGCATTGGTGATCTCCTTGGAGGTCTTAAATTTTTGGCTCCTCCGAGGTACTGCTTTAATAAAGGATGAGAAAAGACTGGTGGCTCCACATTGTGATGAGGAGAAATGGCAGAGGCATGAATTTTAATAGATAAAAACGATAGGCCTTTGTCCAGCATCTCAGTTAAATATTGCAAAATCTGAGGAATATTTGGCACAGCTGTATCAGTTCCTTCTGCCTGGTTCCAAGCACAGAATCTCTTCCATTTTCCAGCATACAATTTTCTAGTACTTGGCCTTCTGGCTTCCAAAATGATATCCATCACAGCTTTACTGAGAGGTGTGTTTTGTATGACTACATTATTCGCCATGCTGTCAGGTTTAAAGTTCCGAGTTGGCTGTGCATGATCTGACTGTTTTGCTGGGACAGTAGATGAGGTATTTGAGGTAGGGTCCAAGCTGGGCATTGAGACATGCTCCTTAATATTGGATACCAGTACTGGCGGGGCCAGTATGGGGCAATCAGTATCATCTTTGGCTTCTCCTGTCTGACCTTTAGGAGTATTTTGGGGAGGAGAGGCAGAGGGGGAAAAGCATATACTGATAGGTTTTTCCAGCTGAAAGATAGGGCGTCCACTTTCCATGCTTGTCTGTGATAAATCCTTGTGCAGAATCTTTTTAGTAGGTAGCTGTGAGGGGAGGCAAATAGATCTATGTCTGGGCATCCCCATTTCCTTGTTATCATGCTGAAGACTTGTGGATCCAGGTGCCACTCGTGGAGATCCATGAGGTTTCTGCTTAGTTCGTCTGCCAGAGAATTTTTCCTTCCTGGCAGGAATTGTGCCTGCAGATGTACTTGGTAAGTCAATGCCGTGTCCCACAAAGTCATGGCTAGTCTGCAAAGGGGGTAAGAAAGTGTGCCTCCCTGCTTGTTTATATACTACATGACCGTGGTGTTGTCTGTCTTTATCAGTAGCTGTCCTGGATGAAGTAGGTCCTTGAAGGCTGTCAGGGCATTTTGAACTTCCAGCATTTCTTTTTTATTGATATGTAGATGCATTTGGTTTGAGGTGCATGAGCCCTGAATGCATCTTCCTGCCATGTGGGCCCCCCAGACATAATCTGATGCATCTGTTGTTAGTGTCTGGGGGTAATGTGAATGGCTGTCCCTTGTTTTGGTGGCAAGCCTTTGCCCACCATCGAAACTCCTGTTGCAGGCAGGGAATGAGAGTAATTATAGTTTCCAGGCTAAGGCAATGTTGAGTCCAAACACTTTTTAGGCACCATTGAAGTTTCCTCATATGCAGTCTTGCATATGGAATTAGTAGGATGCAGGATGCCATGAAGCCCAAAGCCTGCAGAATTTTTCTTGCAGATAACTGGGCCTTTGTTGCCAACATTTTGAAATAGGTAGTCAGTTGCCTTTGTTTGTCTGGCATGAGGTAAGCCATCTGGGCAGTTGTATTTAAGCTTGCACCCAGGAATATTATCTCTTGAGAGGGTACTATTTTTGATTTCTTTTCATTGACTGTGTACCCTAGGCATGCTAGAAGTCTTTTCACAAACGCCAGATGCTGTAGAAGAATGTCCTTGTTCTCTGCTTGAATGAGACAGTCGTCCAAGTAAGGATATATCTGTATTCCTCTTTGTCTGCAGAATGCAATTACTGGTGCCAGGCACTTTGTAAAGACCCTTGGCGCAGTAGATAAGCCAAAGGGCAGTGCAGAGAATTGGTAATGCATTGAGCCAGCCTTGAATCTGAGGTATCTTCTGCATATTTGTCTGATTGGGACATGCAGGTATGCCTCTTTTAGGTCTAAAGTCACAAGCCAAGCATTCTTGCCCAACATGGGCACAAGCTGCTGTAAAGTCAACATCTTGAATTTTGGTATATCCAGGAATGTGTTCAAAACAGATAGGTCCAGTATTGGCCTCCAGGCCTTGTCCTTTCTGGGTACCAAGAACAGTCTTGAGTAAAATTCCTTGTCCCTGCTCTTTCTCTGGTACTTGTTGAATGGCCCCTATGTCCATGAGTGATGAGACTTGATTTTGTGCCTCTGCCCATTGATTTTTTGGCAGATCTGGCCAGCCATTTGCCTTTGGCAGGGTATGGAAATGGAACTTGTAGCCTTGTGACACGATATTTAGGACCCATTTGTCCTGGGTTATAATGTGCCAATTTTGAGAAAAAAAGTGCTAATTTTCCCCCTAAGGGTGCTGCCATGAGATAAGTGCTTGGTGCAGGCAGGGGGAAGTCATTGGGACTGTTTCCTGTATGGTTGTGATTTGTCTTCTCCAACTTTGGAGGTAGAAGCCCCCCATTGCTTTGAGCGATAAGAACCTTGTGCCTGGGGTCTGCCTCTAGGGCGTCTGGATCTGCCCCTTTGAGGTCTGTCTGACACCGGAAAGAACCAATTCTTTGTTGGCCAATGTCTACTAAATCTAGGTGGCTGTACTTGTAAAAAATCTTTGACCGTTTGCATAGATTTAGCTTTGTCCTCCATTTTCTTTAACACCTCTTCGGCCTTAACACCAAACAAAGTATCATGTTGTAAAGGTGCATCTAATAATTTAACTTTAACATGATCAGGCAGATTTTGTTCCTTTAACCAAGCATGCCTCCTAATTACAGAACCTGTAACTGTGGCCCTGCAGGAGGCCTCTAAAGAATCAAAACCACATTGCAAAGTATGCTTTCCAACTTGTTCAGCTGCATGCAATAAATCCTGCATTTCCTTGTTTTCTGCACATTCAGAGTTTAACAACATTTTCTGTTTAAGCAATGCCATGACATGTTGCTGATATCTGAGCATATGAAACTGACAGTTTAAGGCCCTTACATAGCCAAGGTAGCAGATGTGTAAACACCCCCCATCTATCCAGTGCCCTAAAATCTTTGGCAGAGGGGGTAGAGTTTTTTGCAGTGGAAGCCTCAACTCCTTTGGGACCCTGATAAATAGTTTCTGGGTCTGCAGCAGGGTTTTTAAAAAGGAATTTATGAGAGTCAGGAACCTTGTAATATCTGTCAGGCTTAACAGGAGCTGGAGGTAAGGAGTCAGGGGTAAAACTAGACTCCGAAAACACATCATCTACAATGTCTAACACAGGTGGGATGGCTAGTGGCTTGTGCTGAGATAGTAAAAGGAAATCCCTGAGCCTCTTTTTAGATTTCGAAAAATCTTGGCTCTCCCAGTGGAAATGCTCCCTCATGGTATGTAAGGTTTCCCCGAAAGAATAGTCCTCTGGAGGAGAAGCTGAAGGTATAGATTCTTCAGCATCAGAATCCTCAAAGGGGGGGGGGGAGAGAATATTCCTGATCAGAAGAGGAATCAGAAGACATGGAAACCTGATCTGAAGATTCATAGTCAGTCTCTTGCCTAGGCCTCTTATCAGGAGGGGGATGGGAACCCCTGATCAAGGTAATCAAGTCTTCGGCCATTTTGAGCATCTGTTTTTTTGGGCATAGAGGCCTGACCACGTGGCTCTTGAGTTTGTTTCTTTGCTTTGGAAGGTACTTTAGTCTTTTCCTTTGAAGCTGAAGTAGGTTTGATGTAAAGATGTTTAGGTCTGAAGACACCCTCATAAGCCGGTGCCTGCTCAGCGGCTCCAGACCCATCTGAAGGGATAATATCCGAGGCTCAAATACCTTGAGTTTCCAGTGGCATGGCCGACTCCACGTGGGAGTCGGTTGCGGCCTGCGACTCTAAAGTAGCGGGCGTCAGGAGCTGCGAAAGTGCCTCACTGAGGAATGGCGGACTGGCTTAGGAGAAGCTTCGTCGTCGGTTTTGGGCCTCGGTTGTCTATCTCTTTCCTTTTCTTTGCATTTTTTGTGAACTCCGGTAGTCGGATGGCTATCCGACGACATTTCTGGATAATTAAACCTGCATCCAAAATAGTTTAGAGCAAAATCATACCAATGCTTAATGGTGCGTTGGTTAAATCTAGCACAGAACCGACAACCAGACACGTTGTGATCAGGACCTAGACAAGGAATACAGTAAGAATGAAAATCCTTATGAGGTTTTTGCTTCCCACAAGAAATGCAATTATTAACTTTTTCTGACATCAGTCTGGAGCAAGAAAAAAGTTTCCCCAACGGGGTACTTAGCTTTATTGAAGACTTCGGACCTGAAACTCGGACACGAAAATCTCAGGAGTCGGCCAACCGGCACTTGCGAACTGCTTCTGCTTCGGGCACCGTGCGGCAAGAAAGACTAAAGAAAATGGCGTCGGGTGCTTCTTTTATACCCCTGACGACCTGACGTCAGGGAAGGGGTGACAGCGGCCGACGCAGGACCCAAGACTTTGGAATTCAGGCCGGCTGAGGGCAACCTGCCAGTAGGATTACCCAGATGTAATGACTGCAACAGTGAAACACGAAGAACATCAACTGGTTCTCGTGTTAAAAAGGGCACAGAACCGGGAAGGGGGGACGTTGTGGTCTTGGCCTAAACAAGTGACGCAGTATGAATGGAAGTCTCGGTGTGGGATCTGCTTTCCACAGGCGAGACAACTGTTAACTTTTTCTGAAATCGGTTAGTGCAAGAAAAAAGGATCCCCAATGGGATACTAAGCTTTAGACGTTTTCAGCTGTAATTCGAGCTCTGGTAGTGACCAACCGGCACACTTACGAACTGCTTCTGCTATGGAATCCACGGCAAGAAAGACTGATGTAATGGCAATGGCTGGCTTGCTTTGTAGCACTGACGACCTGACGTCAGTCAACAAGCGACAGCATCTGATGCAGAAAAACACTGACTCTGGTATTCAGGCCGGCCGAAGATTACCACAGCAGGGATAATCCACAGGTGATGACTGCAATAGTGAAACACGAGGAACATAGAGTGACTGATGCAGCATTGAATGTGCAATATCTTCATGTCCATGTCACCTATGGCTGCCAAGCCGTATGTGGTGACTCCAAAGTAACATGTAATATGTTGCAACAGGTGTAACTCTAACTCCACCACAGTAGGAGAGAGCACAGCAAGGTCAAGGAGGGAAGCATTGCAATGTTTCAAAAGAAATGTATTCCTAACACTTGCTGATGTCCTGTAGTAGAGCCATTAACATCACTGCTGGGGTTGGGAGGGTGGCCTAATGGTTGAGGTGTTTGCCTTACAAACACAAGATGCAGGGCTTGAATCTCACAGGGGATAATTGGCTAGGCTTAAAATGGCTCACAAGGGCAGTTAGCCTAGTACAAACCTATAAACCTATAAACCTATAAACTATAGTCATGAGTATGTTAAGGCCATGTAGCATTTGTTAGTACCATGTCCCTGATCATCTCTTGCATCCACTTATCATGTCGCTATCCCATAAAGCCTTAGACTCCACCTCCACTCTCTCATTTCTCTCCCCCCACATGCCATCTCAACTCAAGAATAGCATGGTCCAACAATTTCTTTGTCAGCCTCACTTCCACTATTTTCTCCCAAATCTCCTTGGCCACAAGAATTATCCCCACCCCATAATTTATCTTTCTTCTCATTCCTAGAAAATTTAAAATCCAAATCTTCCTTCTTCCAAGCCAGTAATTTTATTCATATAGTTTCCTTCCTCAATATTCTATTTCTAAAATTTTTTGCACCAAACATCTAACTTGTTGGTTTCAGCACCATACTAAAAAATCCTTTCAGTAATTTTTTTCACCCTTTCACCCTTTTTCATGACCTCCTCACCACCTTTCAGTAATACTTCTACATTGAGCCATTAAAACAATACAAATTCCAATCTCCTTTACACCCCTTAACATCATCCACCACACTAACTCCCTGCTTCACCCCTTAGCGCTCCCAACTAATATGTCAGGTCCCCATTTCTTACACTCTTGTACACTCGACCCTTAACCACTGAAATTTCTTCTACTCTAACTTTCTTACTTCACTCCTCAGCTTCATATCTTATATCATCACCACATCCATTCCCTTCCTAACCAGTTTTACTTGTAACCCACAGATTGCGTGTCCCCCACCTACATCTCTCGCTATCCCCTCCAGTGCATCCCCCTGCCACTGGCCTGGTAGTAGGCCGAAAGGGCCCTTGAATCATGCCAAATGGCCTACCTATGCTGCCACTCAGCAGAAAATAATGGCAGCTGCCAGAGACCTTGCCTCCTCCAACAGTCTGAAACAAAATCATCTAGTCACATCTTCCTCCAATATTCTCCATCTTCTGCAGACCACCCCTTCTCCGTATTCCTTTAATGACCATTGCCCCAGCCTTAAACTTCCCTTCTTCCCCAACCTCCTTCCCTCTCCTCCATCCCATCTCTAAATCATAATTAGCTTCCATTAGTGTCTTATCATCACACTTATCTACCAACCACTATCTCTCTTTGGGGTCTATGGTTAATTGTCGAATGGACTAACCATCGAATGACATCAAAAGCAAACCACTGAACATCCATTCCTTGAAAATGCACTTCATCGAACCTGTGAGACAGGGAAAGTAGCTAGTTGTCCAACACTTTCCCATCTCACTTTTCCCCACTGTATTGCAATCTCGGAGTTGATGTATACAGCTGGGGCTGTGAGGGAGTGGGTTTGAAATACCGCTGTTTAAGAGATGGGGAAGTGTTGGCCAACTAGTTACTTTCCCCGTCTCACACTTCAACTAGTATCCCTTTAACCATACTCCTCCCAACAAACATATCTGGTGTTATTCCTGTCTACTGACTCCATATTAAATTCCTTTCTCTACTTTACTGTCATCAGCCTCTACCAGGTTCTCCCAACATAGCAAAATAATCATCTTCAATCATCAGGAAAAAGACAGGTAAATAGCAAAAAAAAAAAACCCCAGTAACTGTTTAGGTACTCCATTATTTCCACATACCATTGCCCACAGCCCATGACCACATTATGTTTCAGCCTTGAGCATGACTTTGATCACCTCAGCTCCCTCCATAACTAGTACTCAACAGGATATCCTTCCTTCATGATTCGCTCTTCTTGCCTTCTTCTGGTGTTATCTCCGCCACCTTCTCTCTCTCTCTTCCCATCATTAGAACTTCATGGACTCCCACGCAGCTCAATTAGGTGCATCCAGGTCATCCCAGGTCTTTCTCTGTTGTTCATAATCTTTTAAATGAGAATGGTCTCAAACTTCTGGTGCATAATGTACACTTCTATCCTTATCTACCATTTGTTCATCACCAGCAGCATTATCCACTGAATTTTCAGTGTCTCCCACTACTATGGGATCATCACCCTGATCTAAGGATTCAGCATGTCTTCCACACACATCACTTATTCCTGTTCTCCATCTGAGGTCTGCACTGTTGAGCCACCACTACATACCAAGCAATCCTTAACCAGCACCATTTCCTGATATGGTCCCCTGCTACAAACTTTGCATGCTGTCAAGCCAAGCAACACGATAGCTCTAACTCCACTACAGTAGGAGAGAGCACAGCAAGCTCAAGGAGGGAGGCACTGCAATGTTTCAAAAGAAATGTATTCCTAACACCTGCTGATGTCCTGTAGTAGAGCCATTAACATCACTATTGTCCTATTGCCGCCCTTTTCTGCAGGACTACTCTAAGCTGCACCTCTGTGAACTGAGAAAGTGGTCCTTCTACCCCAGAAAGTAAAAAATAAATTATTATACTTGACTTAGTCTAGTAATTTTAAACTACTGTTATTGTTTCTGAAGTGCTTAAACTGAAACTGCATTTTTTATATGTAGGACATAATTAGTCTCAAGTTGGGAGTCATCTTGTGAGAAAAGGTTATTTGCTGCCATTTTCAGAGTATCTGAGTACCTGCAACTGTTTCTGCAGCATTTAAACTGAAACTGTATTTTTTGTGAAGAACAGCTTGTTTATCCAGGTGTTGTGGGCCATCTTGGCAACCACAGCAGTTGTTCTTATGACAGGATATTAATTGCTGCCAATTTCTGGGCACTTCAGTACCAGCCGCTCTCCCAGAGTTGTTTTTTCATTGTTTCTTTTGTTTAGCTTAACTGCTATTTATTGCTGAGCAGTGTACTCTATGCAGCACTGCCATAGTTATAGTTGAATAGTGGATAGTGAGAGCATTTTTATTTTTCCCTTCAATCAGCACCCCTAGACTATCACTTTCCCTCTAGCTGAAAGCTACACTGTGTTCAGGGAAACACAATCTTCTCTTGGTTGCTGTGACTTCCTTCTAGCTGCAACGGGGGCATCAGCACACTGTTGGTCGCTCTTTCGGCACCACTGAAATTACTCTGGTAGTATTCGCCAGCCCTCCGCTGTGGACTTATCCAGCTAGCATTCAAAGAACTGGACAACATGCAAAGCCAGCAAACTTGTTCCACTTCCACTGTCAGTCTCCTTGGACTTCGTATCCAAAGGCAGTGTGAGAAGAACAAATACTACATAATATGGTGGCATCCCTTTCATGATTAATGAGGTGTACCCTCACATCGACCACTACCACATTCTTAAAGAGAGCACACAAAAATGTCATACACTGCTGCTGTAAAGAAATCCTTGCCAAAGCCTCCTAGAACTCAAAGAACAAGCCTCAGCAGAAGTCCATCTGCTCTCTTATTTCCAAGCAAATCTATCAAAAAGTCGACAATTTGCTTCTACTCAAGTTTTCATAAACTAGCTTCAGACAAAAAAGTGTTTGCGATGTCCCAATTGTTAGGCATACAGACTCCCCACTTACCAGGTTGGAGAAGTAGAGGGTTACTGTTGGCTAACAGGATCAGAGACATTACAAGGGTCCTCAAGACCCTTTCCTGAGACAAGTATGACTATAAAATTGAAGTGGTTCATGTAGGAGTGAAATGACCAGTGGTGTATAACCCCAAGTCACAGGAAAAGAGGCATGTGAGAATTTTCTACGCATGTGATGGATGCAGGTAAAACTCTGGTCTTAGCTGAAATCCTTTCTTCAACACGAATAATACCTAGGTATAAAGAGAAGATAACTGCCTTAAAACCTGACTTAACACCTGGTGTCATTCCAAGGGGGGGTTCCAGTATGTATCAGTCTGGGATGACATTATTTACAGTCCATACAGTTTTGCAAAGAATGCTCTGCATTCCCCATTCAATGGTTTACACATACAAGCAAAAACTTTTACTGACCCCAAAAGTGTCTTTTTAGGCAGAGTCCATCTAATGGATATCCCAGCTTAGCAAATTTGTCTAACACTAAACTGGACCGCATTAAGGAGCTTCTTGTCCACACTAGAATTTCAATAACAACTTGCCTGATCTTGAGTTGTTTCTGCATCTGGAAAATGTCTATGTATACATAGTTACTGATACTTGGTTTAAATATAAAAAAACTCTCCAAAGTTTTCCACCAACCATGTCTTTAGAACTGATGGAAACTGCAGTGGTGCCTTCATATTTGTCAGAGACCGAATCTCATCTAAAATGACACCCAGTGACCTAAACAGTGAGCTCGTAGAGCTACATGCTTACAACTTACAGCATGCTACAGAATTCAGAACTCTTTCCATGTACCCATATTATAATATTAGATTTCTGGAAGTTTTAAAAGACATTCTTCTAAGCAGCAACTCCATAAGCTTGTGTCACTTCAATTACCCAGCTGCACTCTGGAACACCTACACCTCTTATGTAACGCATGCCCAGGGTGTTGGACTGAGGGTAAAGTGTTGCAATACATAAATAATATCTTGATACAGACAGAGACAAAAAAAACATTCACAGATACAAATGCTGTTTCGCTAGTTTACAGAATGTACAATTTAAAGTCAATGCTACATTTTAAAAGTGACAGTACAGTCAAAAGTTCTGATCCCAAACAAGAAAAAAGTGCATCACAAATATTATATGCCATTAAAGTCACAGGTTCACAACTGTATAAAAGGCAGACAATTAAAGTTCAAGAATTAGATCAGTTCATCTCTAGTAATAAACATGTATATTACATGAAAAATACTTCACATACTAAACTTCCAGTTAAGGGAACATCACATACTTGCATAAAGGACAGACAAGTAAACTTCCAGAATTAGATCAGTTCAACTCTGATAATAAATGTGTCTATGTAAACAGTTCAAGATTGTATATATTTCAGGCAGAAATTGCAGCTTATCAGATTACAGGCCAGCTCAGCGAGCTGAATTAAAGATAGTACTGTATGCCATAAAACAGTATGATATAATCATTTTAATACTCTTAGTGACAGTTTATGCAGTTACAGTTCTTACTAATTATCCAAGAAAATTGTAGACAGTAATGATAAATCCTTGCAGCTTTTGGTAGCACTGAAAAAATTAAATGACATCAGCTAAAAATGGCTATGTTAAGACGGGGGGTGGAGATATACACACGGAACTTTATGTTAGGACCTGAGAGTCACAAAGTAAACGTCCCACGCAGCTGCAACAGCCAAGCTGAAGCTTTTGTATAGGAGCCAACGTACGAGTGACCTGAAGGCAGGAAATCCAACACCAAGAATACTGCAACATAGGAATAGAAGGCCATCATGAAATATATGTGCAAACGACATATCCAAGTACATGGTGAATAAAAACTAGATAGATGGTAATATACATACAAACATGGATCATTCCTTAATAGAAAAAGTTGATTAGATATACTGAGTAGCCTTACCTTCATATACATACTCAACAAACAGCATAATATCATTAGGGGGAAATTCAACTAATACATACCTGCGCTTAAATTTATGTTAGCAAGCTAAACCTATGTTATAACTACTTCAGGTTACTTTGGTAACAGCCCAGCCTTTAACACTGGCTTGATAGGGACAAATCCATTCAACCCTGGTTCCTTATCTGCTCGTAACCTCATCCATTTTGTTTCTATAACTTCTATATGGTTTCTTAAGTCCCCTTTCCTATTAGTTTGCTTAACTTGTTCTATTGTCATAAACTTAAAATGATGGTCGTTTCCATTATTCCTAATATGCTTAGTTAAAGCATTATTCATATTCATGATCCTAATGTTATATAAATGTTCTCTTATACGGTCACGGAAGCGATGATTCATTTTTCCTATATAAAAGTTTTTACATGGTAAACATTATGCTAAGTATACGATGTTTACACTACTACAATCTGCTTTTACATGAAAAGTGTATTTCCTTCCATCTTGTGGGTGAATGAACCCCCCCCCCCCCGTGGTCCAAATACTGGCAATAATTACAGCTGCCGCAAAGTAGGGTAGCCCCTTGATCTAAATTATGGCTTAAATGATCCCTAATTTTATAGTCACATAACCTTTTGATGTTTTTCTTGTTTATATATCTAAAAGAAGGTTGATTTCCTATCAAATTCTTTATTTTTATATCTGTAGTCAAAATACTCCAGTGTCTAGATATAACTTCTTTGATATACTTGGCAACATTCCTGTAGTACATTACATATCTTTGTTTATTTTCTGAGTATCGAGGTGTTATATCTTTAGTTCATTTATGTATGCAATAAGGTCTCATGGTTTCATTCCTAGCAACACTAACACTTTACAGGAGTACCTACGGATAGATGGACAAGTGGATATCAATAGTATGCATATGTTAAGTAATTTTATGGCTATTGTATTACACAACAAATGTTCAAGGACACATACTACCTAGAATACGACAGCGTAGCAATGGGCACAGCGTGTGCTAACACTACGCTAATATATTTATGGTCCATTGGGAAAATCAATATATTCTGAACAATTCTGAATATAAAAAGTCTAAATCATTTTACCGCTTTTTCATCAATGATTTCTTTCTTGTGTGCTCGGGCGATCTACAACGTTTGGATAGGTTTTATAATTACATGCAGTGCTATAACAAATTTTTGAAGTTTGATATGGTAATATGAGCAGAAGAGCTTTCCTTCTTAGATATACTTATCAAAAAAGACATAGCAAAAAATATTAACACCACTATTTACCATAAACCTTGTTATAGGAAAAAATTATTACACAGAGATAGCATACATCCACCTTATGTTTTTTCCAACATAGTTAAGGCACAAAAGAGATAAGAGCATCTAGACTCAACGATACAGAAAGAGGTTTTCAAGAAGAAATCAAGCATTTATGTAAGGGTTTTACTGATAGAGGGTATGATGGCTGAATCGGTTAAGCAGCTTTGTAAAAGTGTTAATGCTGCTAGGAATGAAACCATGAGACCTTACTTCACGCATAAACGAAAAAGAAGTTATGTCTTGCCATAACGTTCCATCTGTGTTGTTCATCTTCTTTCATTCATCACTGACGGGTTCGGTTCCGAGCCCTCAGCACTGAGTCGGCCCATTACCAAGCTCGCATCAGCCAAAAAAACTCTTGAGCGAAGTCTCTACCCAGAATGTCCTTCTCCCTGTTACCTCAGATCGATTTTGCTAAGAAAAGGAAGTAAAGCCGAGGCCACTTCTGCGCAAGTACCATAGGACACCACATAGACCCAAAGCATCCCCCAGGAGCCTTTGGAGGGGGAGGGAGGGTGGAAAGTGATGAATGAAAGAAGATGAACAACATAGCTGGAGCGATATGGTAAGACATAACTTCTTTATCTGAGGTTGTTAATCTTCTTTCCATTCATCACTGATGGGACAGAATACCAAGTTACCTTGAGGTCCACGGATGGCCCTTATGGAAGAACATTCCTGCATACCACTGAGCCAAAGGCAGCTCTCCTTCTGGAGACCAGGTCCAATTTGTAATGATTGATAAAGGCATGAGGCTTAGCCTAAGTAGCTGTTGCACAGATGTCATCCATGGAAGACCTGGAATGGAATGCAATAGATGTTGCCATAAATCTGGTGGAGTGAGCTTTAACTTTTGGCATATGTTCATTACGGAGGGAATAGATGAAACATATGCAGTCCCTTAGCCATCTTGATAATGTAACCTTGGAGACAGCCTTTTCCATTTCGGGCCCAGAAAAAGAGATGAAAAGCTGTTCAGATTTACAGATAGACTTGGTCCTGTCTAGGTAAAATCTCAATTGTCTATGTACATTTAAGGAGTGAAGGCAATACTTTCCTCTATTACCAAAATTTGGAAAAAACACTGGTAGATCAATGGTCTGGTTAATGGAGAATTCAGATACAACTTTGGGAAGAATGGATGGGTTTGCCCAAAGTGACACGCTGTCTTTATTTATGAAAGACCAGATAGGGCCTCTTGATACACAATGCCTGCAGCTACGAAACTCTTCTGGCAGAGGTAATGGCTACCAGGAACAAAGACTTCCAAGACAAAAACCTTAGGTCACACTTAGCAGCAGGTTCAAAGGGTTTTTGAGTCAAAGACTGAAGGACTAGAGTGAGGTTCCATGGTTCCACGGGCTGACAGAAGGCCTGATATGAGAGGTCCCCTTGAGGAAAGCCTTGCAAAGGCATAAAGAGATAAGAGGGGTGCTATCTACACCATTGTGGAAATTGCCACTAGATGCACTCGTACTGTAGAGCAGAGGCTCCATTATCAAAAAAGTTAGCGAAGTATTGAAGCACTGCAGTAACTGGAGCCGAATATGGGTCTAGCATGTTATCCTTGGACCAGATGGGTAACCTTTTCCATTTATCCTGATATAGTCTTCTGGTGGATGGTTTGTGAGAGGCCAGAATGATGTCTCGAACAGGCAAGGAGAGATTAGCCTTGCCTGGTGACTACTGGAAGGGGAAAAACCAAGCTGTTAGCTTGAGACTAGACAGATTTAGGTGACTCAACCCTTGGGGGTGAGTAATCAGATCTGTTAGAGGGTCCAGAATCCACAGCGGGTATATTAGTTGAGGCCAAAGGAAGGGGAACCAAACTTGTCGAGGCCAGAATGGGGCTATGAGGATCACCTTGCATCTCAACCAAAGAGCTTTCTTTAGAAATTGTGGAAACAGAGGGATGAGGGGATAAGCATAAAGAAGTCCTGTGGGCCAGTCGTGGATCAGAGCGCCCTCGGTGACTCCCCCACCGGGGGAAGTAAGGCGAAATACCTGCTGGACTTGGTGTTTGATGGGGAAGCGAAAAGATCGCAGCAAGGCTGTCCCCAGTGGCTGAAGATTACCGACGCCACCTCAGGGTTGAGGAACCAGTCGTGGGGCATGAGGATGCATCTGCTCAGTTTGTCCGCAATCACGTTGGAACTCCCCGGGATATGAATTGCTATCAGAAAATGGTTGGAAGCTATCACCCACTGCCAAGTTCTTATGACTTCTCGACATAGGGGGTAGGACTTGGTTCCTCCTTGCTTGTTGATGTACCAGACCACTGGCATATTGTCTGAGTGAATTGCAATTGTCCCGGAAGGAAAAGCTGAATGGAAGGACTGCAATGCAAACAGCATGGCTCTCAGTTCCAGAACACTGATATGTAGGTGGGCCTCATGTGCCTTGGACAGTCCTTCACTGGAAATGGCCACCCCATTCGATCAGGGAAGTATCCGTGGTCACAATGGCTGTGGGCTGAGGAGGATGAAATGGGTGACACCAAAGATCTATGTCTGGCCTCATCCACCAAAGCAGGTCCTGTTTGCAGGAGTTGGTTATTCGAATTTGGTAATCGAGGGGGTGATAGTTTGGAAACCAGTGACACAGAAGGAGCCATTGCAGAATCCACATATGTAGCTTTGCTAGAGGCACTATTGGAATTGACACTGCCATAAAACCTAGGGCCTGCAGAACTTCCCTTGCAGAGACTGTCGTTTGAGATAGTTATCACCTGGAGTTGACTGAAGCCTCAATCGATGGAGTCTGTGAATTTGGAGTGATAACAGACAGGATTGAGTACTGAACACTGCTCCAATGAATTCTATTTGTTGTGTAGGGATAAGGTTTGATTTCTCCCAATGTATCGTTATTCCCAACAATTTCGCCAGAGAGAGAGTATAGTGCAGTGCTGTGACCAGAAGATGCTCAGTGGGGGTGGTAAGGAGCCAGTCATCTAGATATGTAAACACCCGGAATCGTTTTAGTCTTAAGTGAGTTGTTACCACTGCCATGCATTTAGTGAACACTCTGGGGGCTGTAGAGAGACCGAATGGCAGGGCACGGAATTGGTAATGACTGGCTCCTAGCCATTACTGAAGCAGACTCCTGGGGCATTTGTCCATCTTGATGTGGTAATACGCATCCCAGAGATCTATAGAGCACATCCAATTGCCTTCTCTTAAGAAGGGAAGGATGGACTAAACCGTGACCGTCCAGAATTTGGTTTGGGTGACAGACATGTTTAAACTGCTGAGATCCTGTCTTTTTTGGCATCAAAAAGAATATTGAGGAAAATCCGGATCCACGCTGGTCTGGTGGGACTGGTTGGATGACTCTCTTTGGCGACAGCTTTATAATCTCTGAAGCTACTGGGTGGAACGTCAGGAAGTTTTGGCTGACAAGAAAGGGGAATGGTGTAACTTCTGATGATAATGTTCTGCACCCAACAATCAGTGGTGACAGATTGCAAGGCAGCTTGGTGCAGAGAGAAACAACCCCCAACTGCTTCCAGAGGTAAGCAATAGGGCTGCCCCTCAGAAGCACTAATAAGGCTGTCCAGAGAAAGAGTCCCTGAAGATTTGGTTACGAGGACCCCCTCTGCCTCTATAGGGGCATCTTCCGGAATTGTTACCCTCTCTGTCTGTGAGAGTATCATCACCATGCATGGCATGGAAAGGACCCTGAGATTTCTTATGCCACATTTTCCCACTCTTCTGATTCCTGGTGAAGGTACAATGAGGACTGGAAAACTATAGGCCTACAGCAGACAGGGTTTTTCTGTCTTGCTTGCACCTGGCTAGCATGTCCTTCACTCTGGAGCCAAAAAGGGATGAAGCTTTGATGGTAACATTCAGAAAGGAAGACTTGAAGGGATCTGTGAGGTCACAGATGTGCATCCAGGCATGACGCCTCATAACAAGGCCCGAACCCGCTGCTATAGACGCCCCTTTGGTCATGTGCAACAGCAACCTCAAGGATGAGTTGGATATAGATTCCAGGGTTGTGAGCTGTGAGGCCGCATTGTCCCTGACCTCATCAGACAACTGTCCTATGAGCGTCCCAAAGAGTTCGGAGATCAAGTCCCTCTGGAGCCTCATAAAATGTGCCAAATAATTCAGGGACCATATACCAAAGGTCCCTGATGCAAAAACACTTCTCAAGTCTGTCCACCACCTGAGACTCCCTGTTGGGCAGGTGGACAGTGGGACTTTCCTCAGACAAGTCCTTTTTCGTGGCCGCCACCACCACCATAGCATCAACTGGTAACTCTTTGGACCAATGTGGGTTCTCCTTGGGATGGTAAAGAATTTTATCTAGTCTCCGAGGTATCGCCTTAATGGAATCAGGGTTCTTCCAAGCACGCTGCATGACAAGCTGGATGAGCTTGTCGGCAGGCGGGGTCACCCAAGACGTAGAAGGCCGGGCGCGAAAAGCCTGCAGGAACACAGACTCCTCAGACAATGGGTAGGAGGGCTTCCAGTCACTTCTCTGCTTTAACATTTCTAGGATGTCTCCAAAGGAGACATCATCAGGAAGTGACCGTGGGGACTCTTCACCATCATCGTAATCTGTGTCAATCGTTAAAGACTCCTCGGGTGAGTTCATATGCTTCCTCTTGAATGTCTTCTTTCAAGGGGGTGCCTCAGTGGGGGTCCCTGAGGAGGACTCGGAAGACCGGGTACCCTGGACAGGTGTGTCCTGCGGCTTCTCTGCCCAGTATCCTGGGGGGGTGGTCTGTGACAGCTGTAGCTCAGGGGGTGAAAACTGGGGTTCTGACATCAAAGGAGTGCTGCCAGAAGCAAGAGCACTCTCCATCACGCGGAAGGCAGGCCCGCCCAAAGAGGGATGGGAGCCTGGAACCGAGAAAGACAACCTCGGGACCAGGGTCACACCCCGCTTTGATGAACTGCTCCCATGGATAGAGCCTCAAGCAGGATCGGCGCGGATGCGGCAGTTGGCGCCGAGGATGGAACTGAAGAGAGAGGCGGCTCCATACCCAGGGCCAAAGCGCCCATCCCCCAATCCCCAGTTTGAGGAAGGACCAGTTCAGCAGGAACCGAAGAAAAAAAGGAGCAAACTTGGAGCTGAAGTGAGATGCACCGTAGGCGCCGAGGTGATGGGTTCCAAGAACAATGTCAGAGCAGAATATTTCAGAACTGAGATGGACGATGGAGGAGTGTAAGATGGAGTCCGTGGATGAGCCAACCCAAGTCCTGCAGGTGAATGGTTCTTAGAAAGTGAGGGAATCCTCCTGGCTAGGAACAGCTGTTCTACAAGACGCACCACATTGTGTTCCAAAAGGCTCCTGGTGGATTATGTGGATACTGCAGATGGAGAGTCAGGACGTTCGAGGAATGGGCTATATGCTTGGCCAGAAATGGATCTAGGGAGGGTGCGTATCAGGTCTGTGGTGCAAGGTCTGCCAGCACAGACGTCTCTAGTTTCGAGACCGGAAGTAAAGGGGTCAAATCCAGTGAGGTCGGTACAAGCCTCTGTGCCGAGGTGGCACTCAGAGCCGAAATGGTCATTTCCAAAATGGAAACTAAAGGTGTAGTCGAAGGTGTGCCCTGAGCCGAAGTGGCCACAGGTGCTGAAGTTGAAATAGGCGTAGTAAGGTCTATGAACAGTGCCAGAGGCAGGACCGGTGCCAAAACAGGCATCGGTATCGAAGGTTTAGAGATGGTCAGAGCAGAAGAAACAGATTTATGCTCCGACGATAACTTAGGGACCTTTGATTTCCAAGGCTTGCTCTAATTGCCTGATGGAGAAGAAGGAACAGAGTGGGATCTCTTTTTGTCCTTAGAAGGAGGGATTGAGACCTCCATCGCAGAAATGGTCTCTGAGAAGGGAGACTTGAGTAACCTTTCAAAATGAGTTTATTTTTGCGCTCATTAAGAGTGTGTTGGCTGAAACTCTGACAAATGTCACATGGAGGCTGCACCGAAAGGTGGGGCACTCCCAAACAGTATACACAGTCATCATGAGAATCACTGTCAGGTAACTTGTCTTTATAAGAAGTACAATGCTTAAAACCTGAAGTACCCTATTTATCTGACATCCTGGTAGAAAAACACCACATGTCCACTGTATAATCCAACCATAACGAAGTCAACTCCATTAAAAAAAAAAAAAAAAAATCACACAACTATAACCATACACTGCAGAGAAGAAAAGGGAAACACCTGAATAAAGGTTAAAGCTAACAGATTAAATAGGAGAAACAATACCAACTATGATATTGAAGAAATACCCCAAGCGTAAGGGAGGAAAGGCCGTGCCAACAATGGTACTTGAAAGTTTACCAACAGTAACAACGGGTAGAGAGAAAATAACAAGGTTAAACAAATGAAAAGTACAGTTGTGTACACTTACCATAAATGTAGATGTTCGAGTGTATTCACTGTTGCAGTCATCACATTTGGGTTATCTGCTTGCAGTAGTCCTCAGTTAGCCTGATCATTACAGTCTTGGGTCCTGGGTCAGTTGCGGTCTCATCTTCCATGACGTCAGGTAGTCAGGGGTATAAAGCATGCAGCCGACACCATTACATCAGTTTTTCTTGCCCCAGATGTCAGGTACCCCCCTTAATGGGAAGCAATTATATATATATATATATATATATATATATATATATATATATATATATATATACAAGGTTATACTTCCAGCAAAAAAGCAAATACACCAAAAAGCTTTTAAGTATAGTAAAGGAAAATAGAGGTCTAGCCAAAAAAAGTCAGGGGGCTGGAGGGAAGGTAACCAGGACTGCAACAGCGAATATACTCGAACATCTACATTTATGGTAAGTGTACACAACTGTATTATGTTCTTCGTGTTTCACTGTTGCAGTCATCAATTTGGGTAGATTCCCAAAGCTAAGGATGGGAGGAGGAATTCAGATAGCTCTAGGACCAGCTATAAGGCCCTGCAAGACTGCAGTGGCAAAGCCAGCTCTGGATTTAGAGAAAATTGGCAAATGGTAATGCTTGGTGAATGTATGTACAGAACTCCAGGTAGCAGTTTCTAGGATGTCTCTGGTAGGGACACCTCTGAGAAGGGCTGTAGAGGTAGATGCAGCCCTGGTTGGATGCGGACTAATCCCCTGTGGGGTAGGTTCTCCATGGTGCTTATAGCAAAAATGAATGCAATGGCCTATCCATTTAGAAATGGTTTGCTTTGAAATAGCCTTCCCCTCTGCCGCTGCAGCAAATACCACCAGCAGTTGTTCAGATTTCCTTTGAGGTTTAGTCCTGTCCAAGTAAAATCTAAGTTGTCTGTGCACATCTAAGGAGTGCAGTATCCATTCCCCTTTGTTCTGTGGATTGGAAAAGAAGGTTGGCAAATGAATGGACTGATTAAGAGCCACACTGGATACCACCTTGGAGGGATTGGTCCTGAGGGACACCCTGCCCGCATGAAGGATGATGAAAGGCTCCACTGCCATAAGGACCTTTAATTCAGATACCCTTCTTGGTGAAGGGATTGCTAAAAGGAAAGATGTTTTCCAAGAAAGGAATTTTAACTCTGCAGTTGCAGCTGGTTCAGAAGGAGGAAGAGTGAGTTTTTCCAATACAAAATTAAGGTTCCAGGCTGGAGTAGGGGCTCTCTTGGGTGGTCTTAAGTTTTTGGCCCCTCTGAGGAACTACCTGAGCAGTGGGTGAGAAAAGAGGGGTGGATCTGTTTTGTAATGAGCTGAAATGGCTGAGGCATGAATTTTGATGGAGGAAAAGGAAAGGCCCTTGTGAAGCATCTCCATTAAGTACTGAAGAATCTGTGGTAAATTGGGCGCTGCTGTGGCCATCCCTTGAGTTTGGTTCCAGGCACAGAATCTTTTCCATTTTTCATCATAAGATTTTCTAGTACTAGGCCACCTTGCCTCCAAAATGACATCCAACTCTTGTTTACTGAGGGATGGTAATGGAGAGACTAGGTAATTAGCCAGGCTGCCAGGTTCAGGGTTTGAAGTTAGGGGTGCAGAATCTGGCTCTCCTGCTGAGACAGCAGGGTAGGGGTCTTAGGTAGGTGCCATGGGGCCAGCTGTGACACACTGTACAAGATGGGGTACCAGTGTTGGCGTGGCCAGTCTGGTGCAATCAGTATCATCCTTGGTTTGTCCTATTTGGTCTTTAGTAGTACTTTGGAGAGGAGAGGCAGAGGAGGAAAGGCATAAACGGATAGATCTTTCCAGCTGAAGGACAGAGCATCCACTTTCCAAGCTTGTTTGTGGGGAGTCCTTGTGCAGAATTTGTCCAATTGGTAGTTATGGGGGGAGGCAAACAGGTCTATATCTGGGATCCCCCATTTGTTGATCAACATGTTGAAAATCTTCGGTTCCAGTTTCCACTCATGTGGGTCCATGAGATATATGCTTAGTCCTTCTGCCAGTGTATTTAGTTTTCCTGGCAGGAATTGAGCCTGCAGATGAACTTGATAGCTCAAGGCTGTGTTCCACAGAGCCATGGCTAGTCTGCAGAGGGGGTAAGAATGGGTACCCCCCCCTGCTTGTTTATGTACCACATAACAGTGGTGTTGTCCGTCTTTACCATTAATTGTCCTGGAAGAATGTGGTCCTTGAAGGCGGTCAGAGCATTCTGTACAGCTAACATTTCTTTTTGATTGATATGCAGGTGCATTTGACCTGGGTTCCATTTGCCCTGAATGCACTTCCCTGCCATGTGAGCCCCCCATGCATAGTCTGATATGTCTGTTGTTAGGGTTTGGGCGGCAGGGGGTAGAGTGAATGGTAGTCCCTTGTTTTGGTTGCAGGCCTCTGCCCACCAAAGGAATTCAAATCGTAGGCAAGGTATGATAGGAATCATTGCTTCTAGATACTGAGAATGTTGACACCATAGGCTTTTTAGATACAATTGTAGTTTCCTCATACGCAGTCTTGCATATGGAATTAGTAGAATGCAAGAGGTCATGAACCCCAAGGCTTGCAGTATTTGCCTTGCAGATAGCAGGGTTTTTGTGGCCATTAGTTTGAAGTAAGTTGTCAAATGAATTTGTTTCTCTGGCGTGAGGAAAGCCATCTGGGAAGTTGTGTTCAAGCTTGCTCACAGGAATATAATTTGTTGACAGGGTACCAGATGTGATTTATTTTGGTTTATGGTATACCCCAGACAAGTTAACACCTTTTGTACAAATACCAGATGATTTAGAAGTATGTCCTGGCTTTCTGCCTGAATTAGACAATCTTCCAGGTATGGGTATATTTGAATATTTCTTTGCCTGCAAAATGCAATGACTGGAGCTAGGCAATTTATGAATACCATGGGCTCAGTAGATAAGCCAAAGAGCAGTGCAGAGAACTGATAGTGCATGCAGCCTGCTTTGAAGTGTAGGTATTTTCTGCAAGATTCCCTGATTGGGATGTGCAGGTAGGCTTCCTTTAAATCCAGTGTTGCCAACCAGGCATATTTGCCTATCATGGGAAGCAGCTGGTGAAGAGTTAGCATCATGACTCTTGGAATCACCAAAAAGGTGTTTAGGATAGACTGGTCCAGGATAGGATGCCATGAGTTGTCTTTTCTGGGTTCCAGGAAAAGTCGTGAGTAGAAGCTTTGTCCCTTTTCCTCTTCTGGTACAATCTGAATAGAGAGAGAGTACTTGCTTTTGAGCCTCTGCCCACTGATATGGGGGTAGAGCTGGCCATCCATTTGGGGTTGGTAACGTGTGGACGTGAAATCTGTATCCTTGGGAAACTATGTTTAAAACCCATTTGTCCTGGGTAATGAGTTCACAGTTTTTTGCTTGCAGAGCAATCTTTCCCCCTAAAGGAGCAGTCTGTTGAGAAGTGCTTGGAAGTGTTAAAGTTAAGTCATTGAGACAGCTTACCATAGGGGGGAGTCTTACTTCTCCCTAATTTGGAAGTGGGAGCCTCCCACTGCTTAGTCCTGTGCGTACCCTGGGACTGAAGCCTGGGTGTTCTGCTGGTTCTGGGTTTGAACTGAGAAGGCCTGGAAGAGGCAGGAAAGGGCCAACCTTTTGAGGACCAATGCCTACTAAATCTAGGAGGCTGCACTTGTAAGAAATCTTTAACAGTTTGCATAGATTTAGATTTTTCCTCCATCTTTTTAAGAACTTCTTCTGCTATATTGCCAAACAGGCGATCCTGATTTAAGGGAGCATCCAGCAATTTAATTTTAACATGATCTGGCAAAGGTTGCTCCTTAAGCCAAGCATGCCTTCTAAGTACAGACCCGGTGACAGCAGCCCTGCCAGTTGCCTCTAGTGAATCAAAACCACATTGCAAAGTATGTTTTCAAACCTGTTCAGCAGAATGCATTAAATCCAGTAAATCCTTATTTTCAGCACAATCAGGAATCAACATCATTTTCTGTTTAAGCACTCCAATAATAAGCTGCTGATACTTTAACATATGAAACTGGCAATTTAAGGCCCTGATGACTAAGGCTGCAGAGGTGTAAACCTTCTTACCCCATCTATCCAGGGCCCTGGAATCTCTATCACAGGGGGTAGGATTTTTGGCAGTAGCAGCCTTAATGCCCTCGGGTCCCTGTGAAATGATCTCAGGATCCGAAGTAGGATTTTTAAAAAGGAACTTGTGAGAATCAGGAACCCTGTAATATCTATCAGGTTTTCTGGGAGCAGGAGGTAAAGAGTCAGGGGCCAAGCTAGATTCCGAAAAGGCATCATCAACAATGGAAGGATAGCTAAAGGTCTGTGTTGGGGCAGGAGTAAGAAATCTCTAAGCCTTTTTTAAGAATCAGAGTAATCCTGGCTTTCCCAGCGAAAATGCTCCCTAAGAGTATGCAAGGTTTCACCAAAAGAAAAATCCACTGGGGGAGAAGCAGAGGGAATACAGTCCTCTGCATCAGAATCCTCTTAGGTAGATAAAGGTAAATCCTGGTCATCAGAGGAGACAGAAATTTCAGAAGCAACTGACGCAGGACCCAAGACTTTGGAATTCAGGCCAACTGAGGGCAACCTGCCAGCAGATTACCCAAATGTAATGACTGCAACAGTGAAACACGAAGAACATCATAAGCAAATTCAGTCCTAGGTCTTGGCTTCCCCTGATTAAAGTAATAAGGTCTTCAGCCATTCTTGTTTGTTTTTTAGGCAGAGAGGCCTGACCATGCAGTCTGGGCGTTGGTTTCCTAGGCATGGTTTGAGTTTTAGGCCTAGAAGAAGAAGATGGCATTGGTTTAATATGCAAGTCAGTAGGCCTGAATACACCATCAGAAGCCTGTGCCTGCACAGCGGCTCCAGACCATCCAAGATGGAGACATTTACAGGTTCCATAGTGGAAGCATCTCGGGGCATACCGGACTCCGAATGGGTCTCAGTAGAGGCTTGCGAATCTGAAGTAGCGTGTAACAGGGGCTGCGAAAGCGCCTCACTGAGTACTAGTGAACTGGTGACTAGCTTAGGAGAAGGGTTGTTGGCAGCTTTGGACCTAGGCGGCATGTCTCTGTCTTTATCTTTGCATTTTTTCAGAATGTCGTTAGTCGGGTGGCTTACCGAAGACATATCTGGATTATTGAACCGAGAACCAAAATATTTAGAAGCAAAAATGTACTGATGATGAATAGTTTGTGGTTTAAATAAGGCACAAAACCGACAGCGAGGTATGTCGTGGTCAGGGCTTAGGCAAGGAATACAGTACGAATGAAAATCTTTATGAGGTATTTGCTTTCCACAAGAAATACAATTATTGACTTTTACTGACATCAGTTTAGAGCAAGAAAAAGTTTCCCCAATTGGGTACTTAAGCTTTAGTTGAAGACTTTGGTTCTGAAACTCGAAAATGAAAATTTCAGGAGTCGACTGACCGGCACTTGTAAACTGCTTCTGCTTCGGACACTGCACGGCAAGAAAGACTGATGTAATGGCGTCAGCTGCATGCTTTATACCCCTGACTACCTGATGTCATGGAAGATGAGACAGCAACCGACGCAGGACCCAAGACTTTGATAATCAGGCTGACTGAGGGCTACTGCAAGCAGATAACCCAAATGTGATGACTGCAACAGTGAAACACGAAAAACATCAACACTAAAAATACTAATCACTTAATAAAATATGAAGATATCCAAAGATTTTTACACAAATATCAAAAAAGTTTCACTTAGCTGAGAGCTCGGCTGAAGAGCGGCTTTATGGCTACATGGCAAACAAGATCTGAGGTAACAGGGAGAAGGGTATTCTGGGTAGAGACTTAGCTCGATAGTTTGTTTTAGCTGGTGCGAGCTTGGTAATAGGCTGACTCAGTTCTGTGGGCTCAGAACCGAACCCATCAGTGATGAATGGAAAGAAGATTAACAGCATCAGATCTGAAGATATAAAACCTCAATACTCAGAGAATAAACAAAGATATATGATGTACTACAGTAATGATGTCAAGTATATCAAAGAAGTTATAGCTAGACACTGGAGTATTTTGACTACAGATGAAAAAATAAAGAATTTGATAGGAGATAAACCTTTTCGATATTAAACAAGAAAACATCAAAAGGTTATGGGGCGATAAAGATAGGGAACATTTAAGCCATAATTTAGATCTAGGAGCTACTCTACCTTGTGGCAGCTGTAATTATTGCCAGTATTTGGACCAGAGGGGGGAATTCATTCACCCACAAGATGGAAGGAAATACACTTTTCATGTAAAAGCAGACTGTAATAGTGTAAACATATGATACTTAGCACATTGTTTACCATGTAAACGTTTTTATATAGGAAAAACAAACTGTCGCTTTTGTGACTGTATAAGAGAACATTTATATAACATTAAGATCATAAATATAAATAATGCTTTAACTAAGCATATTAGGAATAATGGAAATGACCATCATTTTAAGTTTATGACAATAGAACAAGTAAAACAAACTAATAGGAAAGGGGACTTAAGAAACCATATAGAAGTTATAGAAACAAAATGGATGAGGTTACGAGCAGATAAGGAACCAGGGTTGAATGGATTTGTCCCTATCAAGCCAGTATTAAAGGCTGGGCTGTTGCCAAAGTAACCTGAAGTAGTTATAACATAGGTTTAGCTTGCTAACATAAATTTAAGCACAGGTCATCCTATTGTATAAGAACTTGTATGTATTAGTTGAATTTCCCCCTAATGTTATTATGCTGTTTGTTGAGTATGTATATGAAACTAAGGCTGCCTGGTATATCTAATCAACTTTGTCTATTAAGGAATGATCCACGTTTGTATGTATATTACTATCTAGTTTTTATTCACCATATACTCCATGATCTTAGCAGTTTTTATGCATTGTGGGAAGATATTTAGTTGTAACAGCATTTGATTTACAATAAGAAATTATGATACTATTTTAATTGTTGAACAAAGCACTTTTTCAAGATTTTTCTTATATGATAATAGATAGTGAGTAACTAGTTCTGCTTTAAAAGCGTTACAGTCAAATACAAGAAGAATGAGGTAAAATTTCTTCTGATGCTAGCTGATAAATAATGTATATATTCAGAACAGGCATTTAATATTCATATTTTTATTTGCATTGTTTTTTATCAGCTTAGCTGAAGATACATTTTTATATAATTTAATTTTTATTTCTGGTTCTCTTTTTTGAGATGCTACCATATCAGTTTTTATGTTGTGTAAGCATATGGTTGCAATACGAGCTAATCCTCGCAAAATAAATATTATTGCTTTAAATATAGTACAATGTAATTAATAATGTTCTTGTTTTTATGTGAGGAAACATCTAGATGCAATAGAAGCTGACTCAAGAAAGAGAAATGGTGTTTTAAATATAGTGCAACATAACACATGATGCTTTATGTATCAAGTAACAAGAGATTTTGCAGTGAGTGCAAGTAGAGTGATGTCCTCTTCTTTCTCTTTGTGGGATTGGATGTTTGATTTTTAAAGAGAAGGCGTAATTTCATGTAATGTACTTTATTAAAGGTCTGAAGAAGCAAGGGTGTTTCTTGCAAAAGCACTTACTGTTTACCACTAAACTAGTTTTTATATCACCTTGGCCGTGTGTTGGATTACAATTGTATTTGGAAGTTTCTTATTCTTTGGAAAGTTAGAAGGACACTGATAGAGTATGCAAAGATATCTGAAATACAGAAAGCACAGGTTTTAGTAAACTACTATCAGTGCTGTGCTAATTACTTATAAAAGTAATAAGTTACTATTACTAGTTATTTTTAAGTGAAAGTAATATGTTACTATTACTTATTACTTTTCTAAAATAGTAATATATTACTATTACTAGTTGCTAACTAAAGTAACTAATTACTGTTGAGTTACTTTTACATAAATATAGTTTATCAATTCTCATTTTCAGATATACTCACATAGTACTTGTGTGTGAGGAACACATGCTTATTGCACATGAATACAAGTGTATTAAAGTTGTATACACAGTGTTACAATAATGATGAATAGCATTTTACAGTTTACAAAGTCCCACAGGTTAGTCTTTATAGTCAGAGAGTCACAATGTAATACTTCAAACCGAAGTACGCACAGCCAGTAACACAAGACCCCTAAGTTACAACCCATCAAATTTTCAACAATGTACATTAGGCTAATCTGCTAAAACAAATGCTGAAGATGCAAAAATGCTTAAAGAAAATGTCATAATCTAACAAGACTGTTAACACAACAACGTCAACCAACATATCACTTTATATAACTATTCACAATGACTACACATTTCTGTTGGCTCGAAGGAGCAATTTTTCAAAGTGCTTGTCAGTGAGTCTATTTATTCTTGCAGTCAGCACTTGTCCACCATGACTAAACAGGCATTCAACAGATGTACTAGATCGCATAGTTGTATTAGTGTTAAGAAATATCTTCTTGACTACAGGGTAGACTATAGAAAGAAGATATTTCTCTGGAAGGGTCAGCCAGATACATGCCCATCTGAGAAGATATGCCGACATCGGCTGGCGTTGACTCTGAAGCTGAAGAAGCTGTCTTCGGCAGTTGATGCAAAAGCTTCAGATGACCCAAGTGCAGGTTCATCCAGTTTCTGCATGGCATCAAGGAGCACAGCCTTGCCTCTGAGTTTCTGCTCTTCAGTGTCCATCCATCGCAAACGGAACTGTGGATGCGGATGCACTATGCTAACCATAATGAGCTCTTCACGCTCCAGAAGATGACTGAATTGAGCCTTAATGCCTTTAAGAAGAGCATCAGCTAGCGGCACAACAAACTTCACAGACTGCCTGACTTCGGACAACTTGTTTTTCAGGCACGTAAGGGTGGGGATCAGGATTGCCATGAAGCTTTCCAGCTCTGACTGCAAGATGTTCAGAGCCATTGTCGGGCTGCATTGTTTGCCAAAAACTCGGCAACAAATGTAATTTCTGCAGGCCTGAAGATGACAATTCCAATCTGTTCACATATCTCATTCAGAAAGCCTTTACCCTGAGTTCAATGAGGTGAATTCTCTCCATCATGTAGAAAGTGGAATTCCATCGTGTTGCATTGGGAATAATCAATGCCAGATCACACTTATTTCGAGCCACCTCAGCAGCTTGGGTGCTATGACTATCCTTGTTTCAATCAGCATAGCATTTGGCCATGGTGCTTCGCATGATCTTTTTATACTATGCATCATTACAAGCAGATTCAGCATCTTGCATGGCAACTAGATTCAATGTGTGTGCTGCACATCTCAGATGGGGAGGCAGTGAATAGATGTTTTTGTTTTGCCCTGACTGACTCAGAATGGCTGTCACGCTGTTGTAAATCACTTTGCCATCATTATCCTCATCTTGTAGTCTCAGATCTCTCACATTCTGAGAAGACAGTGAAAGCCTTTACAAAATTACTGCCATTGTCAGTAATTGTTGCACACACCTTTTGATCTATCTTGTTCTTGATGGGAATGCTCTCAAGGGTTGGTGCTATGAGATCATATGTGTGCCTTCTCTGTAATCTGCAACACGACAAAGCAGCTGACTTTCTTTGAAGTGTGACACCAAAGAAACTATGATTCTGATGGGTCCAAATGTCAACCGTAGTGTGCTGCATACTACCAACATTCATGCTGGAAGAAGCTGCAAGCATGTTCTTATTCATAAGCATATTCATGTACTTTTCTATAAGATCATATATCTGCCAAATCTCTGTTTTTGCTTAAAGTTAAATCACTGTCTCAAAGCAAAATCTTTCTCACTGCATCATTATTAACACCACACAAGCTTGTATTTTATCAACTCATCTGTCAGATCACCAAATCTGCTCATTTTTGACATGTTTCTCAAGTCAGTTATATGTGCTGCAAAAGTTTCACCAGGCTTTTGATCTCTTGTGTAAATACTGCCTTTCCACTATAATATTCATTTGAGGGTTGCACATTTCTCTAAATTTACGTTTTAAGCACTCTGAGTCTTCCCATGTTTCAGCCTGTATCACAATATGGCAGTCGCCCACCTTCTCTGCATAAACAGCAGGTGCATACACAAATGAATGTTCTCTCTCAATGGCTTCTGAACCAGCTAAATTGAGGAGAATAAATGCTTTTGTATGTGTGTCTATCAGAAAAAGCAGCCTGTATGAAAATATATTCTTGCTCAAACACTCTCCAGTTTTCAACAATATTATTATCAAACACAAGCACATCAGGTCTGTGAAATCCCTCTGTCATGCCAAATAAGTGTCAAACTCACAATGAGTACCTGTAATTATATTTAGCTGTACAACAGACTCTTTGAAATAACTGTACTCTTTGAAAAGACTGCACTGTAATACTGCACAAGCTGCCAGCACTTTGCACACTTTAAAGCTATTCAAAGTATCTACTGTGAAAAAGTAGTACATTGTGAAAAATACAGTTGTTTTCTCTTTTTTGAACATTTTATAAGATTCTGATATTGTTTCAAATGTTTTTGTAATTATTTCAAGTACTTTTTTCAGTATGTCACAATTTTGAACATTTTCTTTATTCAGTAATTTGTTTGGAATGCTTTGCTTTATATTCATTGAGGGATAAATCATTTAAATGAGTTTAAGAACCTGGAAATATTTTCTGACCTGTTTACGAGTCGTTTGCAGTCGTTTGAGCCACTCTTGTATATTCCCTCCATTTCTGACTGTGTACCTTATGGTATTAAGAAATTTTGACTTCGGATCCCATTCTGATAATTTATCACTCATCTTGTGTATTCAAATAAGAGGATGAGGCTTGGATATTCATTTAAGATATTTATTACACACAAACAATCAGAATGGATGACTGGAACATGAAACTTAAGTGAACTACCTAACTGACGGACTGCTATACAAATACATGCTTTCACTCCAGCTGCTTACACAAAATGGCACTCTGCTTGCACGTGCTCAGTACTTTCTGTGCATATGCCCATGAACTACAGTGGCTTTAAAAGTACAACACACACACTATGACTTACACTCCTTGTGTTTGAATGGGTTTCCTCAGGGTGTTCTGGTTTCCTCCCACATTCCCAACACATGCTATGCTGCAGGTGGATTAGACATTCTAAATTGGCTTTAGGTGTGAGTGTGTGCATCTGTGTTTCTTTTGAAGAAGTTTGAATGCTGGGCTGACAACTCAACAATGTAAAACTCCACTGCCACTTTTTCTGCAGACTGAAGATCCACTGTAGTGATCCCTAATGGGCACAGCAGAAAGGAGAAGTAGTAGACTAGTCTTTACAGGTAGAGAGTCACAGATAATAATTAAACCAAACCAACCAACAGCACAAGACCTATAAAAACCTATCACATTTTGTCTATTTTCAGCAACTAAAAATTGAAACCTGAAAAGAATTTCAGATAGAACATAACAAAATATTGTCAGGACAAAAGTTGGTTATCATAGATCCACTTGAAGCATCCTGCTTGGTGCAGTGGGTTGGGGCATCGGGTGCTCAACTGATGAGTTTGATTCTGACTGATTGTGGTGTGAAGAACCAATGCCATTTAGTATACTGCAAGGTAAGGATATGATCTCTGACAGGCTGGAATTGTCCAGTGTTAGAGGATGTGGGTGAGAGTCGCACAGTACCAGGGCAGGGCTGGAGTCTGGTCATCATTATCTTTCACCTCCTTGCAGTGCTAAAAAATTGAACTAAATTTTGCTCCAGACTAATTCTAATAATCTGTTATGTATGCTGTGCGTTATTAGTTGTGCCAACATTATGTTGTAATTTTTTATCCAAATTGCCACTTCAAAGTGTCTATTACCTCTTAATGTCTGATTACTATTCATACTATATAGGGACCCCGGACGTTTTACATCCCTCTTTAGGAGGCTATATCACCAACGTTGAGAACCACTGGTTTGAGCAAAAGTAACTCACATTTAAGTTACTAGTTATTAAAAAAAGTAATATATTACTATTACTAGCTACTATTTTGAAAAAGTATCTAGTTATATTACTAGTTACTGGGAATTGTAATATATTACTTATCGTAATACATTACTCCCATCACTGACTATTATGGATCATAAATATATACAGGATATTTAAGACACAAATTTATCAGGAAGACATCTATTACAGCACATAGAAATTAAAAAAGGTAAAAGAATTTTTAACAAATTAAGCTGAAATTTTACACACATAAGTTAACATAGTATAAGATAATTATGCTTCAAGACTTTGTCTTCAGAAAACAGACATTATGCTTGATAGGCTATATAACAAAAAATGGACTAAATACTTATAATGTTTGAGGATTTAAATCTATAGACAGTGGGGAAACATTTCATTTGCTATAAGAGAGAGACATCAAGGTACAATAAGGCACCAGTTCATAAGACAGAAAGCACAGGCAATAGACAGCGTAATTTTACCATTACAGCATACAGAGAGAGGGAAGAAAAATAGGCAGGCTTAACACTTCGTACTCTTTCTAACTTAACTGAAGACTCACAGAGACAGGTTGAGGATGAGTATCGCATTTTCTTCATGCTGTTTCTGGAATAGCAGAAGTTAAAGAATGACACTGGCCTAATCGGTTTTAGAAACCACAGAATTAAAAGACAATGATTTTCAGAATAATTTGCAGGTTTTAGATACATCACACATGCATCACAACTTAGACATTAGACTCTAAAGACTATGGATCTAGGTAATGGGATAATTGCCATAGCAGGTACATTTCCTGCATATGAAGCTGTTAAAGCTGTTAGAAAATTACATGAATTAGCCAAATTACTGGAGGTATTACCTAATAGTACCTTTGAGACCATAAAGGACATCACTATCAGGACACATCTACAGATTAAAAAATGAGTTAGCATAAAGCCTGTATATTCAAACCAGATTATAGTAGTTAGTAATACAGATATCAGGTAACTATAAAAGAAGGTCCCTGTAAACTTTTGTCAGGGAACTCAGGGGGAGCTGTTAGACTGAGAGTTTTCACTTTATTCTTAGTGAGTTTACTATAGTACAGTAAGGTAAAATAATAGGCCTGAAAATGTAGAGTCAGACTTGTGTTTTCATGTATGCATTCAGTTTCAGGGAAAGACAGTTCAGTAGAAAGGAATAAAATCTTCCTGGCTACGCATGAGATGGGCAGAAATAACAGTTCTCTGGGAAAGCTACAGAATGTTCCTTTCTCAAGGGAAAAATATGTGTACTTGCAATGGAATGATAGATAAAGAATAGGCAGTTAGGCACTGGGAGGCACATGCAAGACAGGGCTTGGAATCCAAGGCTAAGGAGGCATGTAAAACATTACAGGGTTTTGGTATAATTATGTAATACTTCAGACACAGTCAGTTGAGTCAGTCAAGTTAGCTTTTAAACTGATATGCAAAAGGTCTTTACAGTACAGACACCTGAGACTGTGTACAGAAGTCAGGTGAACTATCCATACACTTCAGGTGGAAAAGACCATCTCAGTTGATATTATTCAGAAGAATCGGACTATATGTGCAGAAACTTTAGATATATTTATCAGCACTGTTACTATTATCCAGCATTCCAGAATTTCTACAGACTGTTACTGTTTATCAGCACTGTTACTGGAGAGAGTATATGAATATTGTTAACATCTAACAAAGCATTCTTAACCAAACTACAGCATGTGCAAAATTCATTCCAAAAACTAAAAAAAGACTTGGTCCATAAAGGAGAGAATGGCACCTGTTCACAGAAGTTTAAGTAATTAACAGATAAAGACATTCATTTCAGTTGTTTCTAGTTAATTCCATTATAATAAGGTCTTATAACTTATTTCAGAGGGATTTGTTGATTTGAGAAATAGGGACATCCTAGACAAACAGTCATCAAACCCGCTAAAGGCCAAAATATTCTTGACCTGGTTCTAACAAATACTTATCCACTCCCCTAGGCTCTCCTTTGCCAGTTAACTCAGATCATAAATCTATTACATTTAAACTTATAACCACAATCCCCCTCATAAACAACACCTCCACATTAAAGGACTTCAAAATGATGAACCTTGTACAATTATATGATGAAATCGCTAAATTTACCCATACCATCACCACTGTTGACTCAACACAGCAGATGACTTTTTAAAGAAGTTTTATGCTTGATTAGACAAATGCATAGATCTAGCAGTCCCAACTAGAGCCGAATACAATAGAAATTTTAAACACACAAACCCTCCTCATGGTTGTCAACTGAAATAACTGCATTAACACTTTTGAAAGAAATTATAAGAATGTAGTATACTGGAATTAATTGGAAACAACTGAAATGAGACTGGAAGGAAAATCTTTATTTGTTGATTACCCAAACTTGTGCTGAACAGGTGCCAGTCTCTCCTTTACAGGCCAAGTCTTTTGTACTTTTCATAATGAATTCTGCAAAAACTGTCGTTCTGTTAATAAGTCTGTATTAGATATTAACAACATCCGAATACTGTCTTTAATAACAATGCTGATAAAGAATAATAGTCTGTAGAAATCCTAAAATGCTGGATAACAGTAAAAGTGCTGATAAATGTATCCAAAGTTTCTGCAGGTGTATTCTGATTCTTCTAAATATCAACTGAAACAGTCAATTAGTATATTTAACCTGACTTGCACTCTGGCTTGAGGGTTTGTTCTGAAGTCCAAAAGCTAGCTTCCTTTTTGGAATGCTGAATATTTAATCTTTTTTGTATGTCAGTCCAAACTAACTTACTGACTTCACCGACTATATCTGAAGTACAGTCTCATAATATCAAAAACCCTGTAAAATGTTTTACATGCCTCTTTAGCCTTGGTTTTCAAGCCTTGTCTTGCATGTGCCTTTTATAGCATTCCATTGCAAGTAAATCTTTCCCCCTGAGAAAGGGACATTCTGTATTTCTACACATTTCATGATTTATCTTCCCTTTATAATGAACTGTCTTTCCCTGAAACTAAATGCGTACACGAAAACACAAGTCTGACGCTGTATTTTCAGGCCTATTATTTTACCTTAATGTACTATAGTGAATTAACTACGAATAACCTCACTCAAACAGCTCCCCTGAGGGTCCTGATGAAAGTTTTCAGGCACCTTCTTTTGTAGATACCTTATATCTGTATTGCTAACTACTGTAATCTAGTTTGAATATACCACTTTATGCCACCTGGCACAATCAGAAAAATACATTTTCTTTATCTGGAGTTGTGGCTGATCAAGTCTGCAGATGACTTCAAACTAGGTGCAATCACTGAATCCCCAAATGATGTCAGTATACTTCAGGAGGGTCTCAAGCAGATCAACAACTGGTGTACTAGTTAGTGTCTCAAACAGAATGCACAGAAATACATCATCATTCCCTTCAGCACAAGCAATGTCCCTTCACACTATCAAATCAACAACAATACCCTAACTACCCATGAAGTGGTAAGAGACCTGGGATCACAAGTTGACTGTGACCTTAACTTTGACCACCACATGTCTACTGTAGTAAGGAGGGCTTTCCATGTAGCACACTTGATTAGTAACAATATCGCCTCAAGGGTTAAACAGGTTATAACCCCCTATACTCAGCACTTATACAGCTCATAATTGAGTATAACATCACATTCAGCATGTACTGTACAAAGCACCTGCAGCAATTAAAGAAACCTCAGAGCCATCTAACAAAGAAGATCAAGGACCTCCAGTATAGGCCTTACATGGACTGACTAAAATCCTTGTCATTACACTCTGTATATTACAACTTCATGGGGAGACTTATGCCTGGCCTACAGAGCAATCAAAGACCCAAACCATATCAACTTACTGCATACACGTAAATCAAATAGGTCTAGAGCTACCCGTTCTAGGGACTTAAATATGGCCTGCAACTTACATAGGACATGTTGGAGTGAAAGATTCATCTCCCAGCGAATGCCACGTCTTTAGAACAGGCTACCAATTCATGTGAAACAAAGCACCTCTATGACACTGATTATGAAGAATCTGGACGAATGGATGGGCATTGTAGATTCTTACATGGGATAGCACCCACAACCCTCCTGGACATGGCAGTCATCACTAAATGCAATCTTGGGTACTGATTAGCACTTCTATGGTATTAAATTGGGTTGAAACGGTTAGGCTTAAAATGACCTCTGGTTTGATAACCTAGTAATCTCCTATGATCATATCTCTCAACTGTACCAAATTCCTTGGTAAATACCAGTTTTAAGGGCAAAATATTGGGGTGCCACGAACTACCGAGTGGCCCCTTTAATTTCCAAATTTCCTGTTTTTTTTTTAACTCCTGATGTCATCACATGCAGAGCACGATGATGTCAAGCTCACGAGGCTGCCAAGCCAATTTTTTTGCAGTTCTGCATTCAAGGCAAGCACTTCTTTCTTCCCCCAGCTCTTCCCAGCTCCTCCTCCTCCTCCAGGTAAAAAAAAAAAACAGTTGCTATGCTATCATAGTGCTATTGTTAGAAAAACACTTAATGGTGGTGAACAGCTGCTGCCTGCTGCTATATACATTAATGGCAGGAGCAACTTGGCTACATTTACTCTTTTTGGCTTATGTGTGAAGCTCAGCTGCTATGAACTTATATTAATGGGGGGTAGGAGAGACTCGGCTACATTTGAATTCAGCTGCTATGTACTTCATTTACTCTATGGGCGGTCACGGTGGTGCAGCAGTTAGCACTGCTGCCTCACAGCAAGAGGTTCTCCAATCGATTCTCGGCTGGGGTGCCTTCTGTGCGGAGTCTGCATGTCCTCCCTGTGGTCGCGTGGGCTTCCTAAGGGTGCTCCGGTTTCCTCCCACATCCCAAAGACATGCTGTAGGTGGATTGGACACTCCAAATTGGCCCTATGTGTGAGTGTGTGCATGTGTGTGCCTTCTGTGGAAGGTTAGGCGCCGGGCTGGCACCTCGGTACTGTAAAACTCCACTGCCAATCATGAGCAGATAGGTGATCCGCTGTGGCGACCCCTAACCGGAAAAAGATGAAAGAAGAAGTAGTACTTCATTTACTCTGCTTAATGGCCAGAGAAACTCTGCTTAACTCCTGGAGAAACTCGGCTACATTTTACGTCTTTTTAGCTGATGTGTGTGCTATGTACTTATATTAACGGCAGGACTTGGCTGCTATGTACTTATTTTCTGTGAGTGTGAAACTCGGGTGCTGTGTATTTACGGCAGGAGATTGCATTTACTGATTGCATCTACTGTGTGAAACTTGGCTGCTATGCATTTACTTTAATGGCTGTGCCTGCTGCTATATACACTAATGGCAGGGGCAACTCGGCTACATTTACTCTTTTTTGGCTTGTGTGCAAGTGAACTCACCTACATTTACTCTTCACACAGCTGCTATGTACTTACATTTATTCTTTTTGGTTTATGTGTGAAACTCCGTTGCTATATACTTGCTTATATTAATGGGGGGGGGGGCTCAGCTGTTATGTACTTTATTTACTCTGCTTAATGGCCGGAGAAACTCAGCTACATTTTACATCTTTTTGCTGGTGTGTGTGTGCTATGTACTTATATTAATGGCAGGAGATGCATTTACTGTGCTATGTACTTATTTTTTTGTGTGTGTGAAACTCAGATGCTAAGTAGTTACAGCAGGAGATTGCATTTACTGTGTGAACCTTGGCTGCTATGAATTTACAGCAGGAGATTGCATTTGTGTGTGAAACTCGGCTATGTATTTACAGCAGGAGATTGCTGTTGGTTTTGTTTGTGTGTGTGTGTGTGTGTGTGTGTGTGTGTGTGTGTGTGAGAGAGAAAATGCCGCAGTTAGGTATGACTGCTGGTTAGAATACCCAGACTCAAACCATGTACCTTACATACAGCAAGAGCCTAAACTCTCTACCCATTCCACCACTTGTGATTCAGGTCTGGAATGTTTGGCGCATACATTTGGTCTGTTCCTCTTAATATTTGTGGTTTTTCTGGCAAATCAGTGAGAACTGACTTCACTAAATAATGACAGGCATTTAACTGTCAGTCTTCCTGTCTTTCAGGAAAAGCATGGTAACACAAAACATTTTGTTCTGGCAGCTTTTCTAAGATTATACAAGCAACGTTTAAAATGTGTCCCTAGTTTTGGGCCTTTGTCACCCCCCCCCTAATAAATGTTGGCTTTTTCCAGATTTCTTGTGCTGCATAGTTTTTCAGAGGGAGAGAAGTTTAGTGCTGCTTATGCAAAGTCTGTTTGGGTTGTTAGTAGCACAACAGTTAGAATACTTGCTTTTGATGCAGAAGGCTGTGGGTTCTACTCCCACAGTATGTAGATGGAGTGCTGATACTGTACTATGTTGTACTTTTAAAGGGGGTGGATGCTGCAGTCCTGAGAATGTCCTCTTTGGCAGAGATACCTAGTAAATATGAACCTGTTATCAGTTTGCCATCCATTCCCTATTGCAATATTACTAGCTTATTTTTATAATGTAACACAGGCAATTTATTCTTCGAAGGCAACAGACACTTTATTTGTAGATGAAACAATGAAATAGAAAGTTGTTTGCTAGTAGCAAACTCTTCATTAGTTACAGATCATGCAGATGTCTTTAATGTGGAATTATCTACATGACTTTTACTTCTGCACAGATTGTGCATATTTATCGATACTGGTCGATTGCAGACGTTTAAGTAGACTTTTATGATGGAAATGTTCTGAACTGGGCAGTTTTGGCATTACTGGTTCATGCATTTTGTTTCATTGCTTACTGGAAAAATGTTCAAAGCAATAAATTTAAAACGCGCTCTAACAAGTGTGCTGTATTATACAAGGAATGTAATTTAATACAATCAGGAAGGTGCATCAAAGAACATGTGTATGTTTCATGTGCAAGGGTCATATGATTTGAAAACAGCCCAAAGGTGATCTTTATCCACCACTGGCCAGATACATTTTCTTTGACTGTGGGTTTTAATGTTGTTTCAATGAATGTGAGTTTCAAGGGCAGAACATTTTTAATGCTAAGTCTATTTTCATTGTGAGAATGTATTGCTTTGTTTAGCAGATGTGTATTAGTGCTTGGGCTATAAAATGTAAAATAAAAGTTTTAAATGGAATCCAAATAATCATCATAGAAGTAAAGCAGTACACACATTACAGTGTTTATGGTAAATGGGGTGAAACAGCCAAGTAATGGGACACTGGAATGGCTGCAGGGGGGAGAGCTGTGTATAGGGGGCCCCATTTGACCATGATTGTGAGGGAGGAGGGTGACAAACTCAAAGACAGCCCTGGGCAGCACAAACTCAAGCTACGCTACTGATCAGTAGGCCACGAAGAATGACCTTTGGAGGTTCTAGCAAACTATAATATTCTTTTTCTAAGATTAGAATATTGCCTACCATTAAATGCTCTACTTTTATCACAAAACCCACATACTACAAGTCACCAAAAACAAAATCCTAAGTTTCATCACATTCTTCCTTCCCAGTGAACATCATTGCTACACATTTCAAAAAAGAGAAATGGTCACCATTTACTACAGGGTCTGGGGCCATATTTTGGTTGTCTGTTCTTCAGTTTGAGTTTGAAAGTTGGTATCCCACAATTCAATTGGAGTGGGTGGGGTTACATAATTATGCATGTACATTTTATTTTAATCAGCATACAGATCTGTACCTATTTTTCATGAGCTTTTGTCCAGATTTTTGATGTTTCCAGGTTGAGAGGTATGCCTATAATCCTATGGTAAATAACCAGCAATTTTAATTTTGATCATTAGGTGCCACAAGCATTTATGGCCTGTTTAAAATAATTAACCTATTATCTAAATACATAGTATTTACAGTCATTAATCTGGTGCATGGGTGATATATTTAAAATCTGCACATTATTCTGAAAATTAGTGTCTTTTAATTATGTGTTTTTTAAAACTGTTTAAGCCAGGGAATTTTTAATCTCCCTGTTCTAGAACAGCATGGAGAAAATGCCATACACATCCTTAACCTGCTTCTGTGAGTCTTTTAAGTTAGACAGAGTAGAAACTGTTAACCCTGCCTATATTTCTTCCCTATCTCTGTATGCTGTAATAGTAAAATTACACTGTCTACTGCCTATAGTTTTTACCTTACAAACTGGTGCCTTATTGAGTCATGATGTCTCTCTCTCTCTCTCTCTCTCTCTTATAGCAAATCAAACCTTTTACTGTTGTTCATTGATTTAAATCTTTAAACATTGCACTGTTTAGTTCATTTTCTTTTTTACTGTATAGCCTATCAAGCATGATGGCTATTTTCGGAACATTAACTGAAATCGGCATTAAAGGGATAATTCTATAACAGGTCTTGAAGCATAATTACCATATACTGTATTAACTTGTGTGTGTAAAGTCTCATCTAGATTTGCTAATAATGCTGTTTACCTTTTTTAACTTCTACATGCTGTAACAGATGTCTGCCTCTTAAATTTATGTCTGAAATATTCTATAAATATTTATGAGCTATAATCATTTACTAAAACCCATGCTCTCTGTTTTTCAGATCTATACATCTGCATACTCTGTTAGTGTCCTTTTTCTGACTAATGTACAACAAAGTACACTGTAATCTATAAATTATTTAACAAATTAAGCCTGCCCTGTTATAACTTGAGTATACTGAATTACTATTATAAATAATGTTATCACTTTACCCTTAACTAATGACTGTAGAAATCAATCTGTCACTTTACCGTGAAAACTAATGACTGAATAATGTGAGCGATGATGTAGTAGAAATGTATGGAAACTAAACTATTAGTACCCTTTCCTGTCAGTATTGTCTGAACATAGATAAACTGAAAACTAGTACTGCTGTACAATTATCTGACAACATGAGAACATTGACATACTTAATGCCTTTTTTAAAGTGTTACCTGAACACAGACAAAAAATAAACTGAAATCAGTTAATGTTATATTCTGGAGACTAAACTATTAATACCTTTTTATCAATATTGTCTGAACATAGATAAAAACATAAACTGAAAACCAGTACTGTTATATCATACATTTTAACTTTAAACAAACTGTGAAGAAATAACTGAAACACATAAGACAGTCGACTACTGCACCACAGCTCTTTCCAAATTTTAGTCTGCATTGTCCCAGTCACTGATGAAGTACTGGAAGGTCTGCTTTAATGTCCAAGTGTCCTTTCTATAGTTATGCCTTTTAAACATCTCCTTTTCATCTTTTGTGCATAGCTGGGTGGCTAAAGTTCTTGACTGTATTTAATATCAGGTCCTTAAAATAACATTTGAAAATACAACAATTATAAACTGATAGCACTGTTTCTTGCCCTGACTTTATTTACATTTTTCTGCATGAAGTAAACATTTGCTGCTGCTAAACTCTTGCAAGGGTGCAAGCAATATGATAATGTACTACAGTGATATGGAACGGCTGTAACTTTATTATTAAATCAAACTGAAACTTCAGTTTTCCAGTCATAACCTCAAATAAAACTAAAGTAGTAATCTGACACTGTGTATTTCTGCACCTATATAAAATTGAACTTAACTGTTGAACTTTTTACATTTACTCTTGTGACCCTCAGATTCTAACATACTGTTCTGTGAGTGAAACTCCACTCACTGTCTTACCATAGCCATTTCTTTAACTGACATCATACAACTCTTCAGTACTACTGAATGCTGCAAGAATTTATCATTACTGTCTACAGTTTTCTTGGATAGATAATTGTAAACTGCATAAACTGCATTAAACTGATTTTTACCACACTGCCTTATGGCATACAGCACTGTCTTTAATTCAGCTTGCTGAGCTGGCTGTAATCTGATCTGGTGTGCTTGGTAAATTGCAGTCTCTGAATGAAATACATACAATCTTAAACTGATTAAAGACACATTTATTACCAGATTTAAACTGATATGATTCTGGAAGTTTACTTGTCTGCCTTTTATACAAGTACGTGAAGTTTTTTTATTTGGAAGTTTACTTATATGCTCTTTATACAAGTACATGAAGTTTCTTTATATAGTGCATACATTTATTACTAGCGTTGAACTGATCTAATTCCGGAACTTTACTTGTCTGCCCTTTATAACATAAGAGTGGAACCTGTGGCTTTAATAACACATATTTATGATGCACTCTGTTCATGCATGGGATCTGAACTTTTGACTGTACTGTCACTCTTAAAATGTAGCAGTGACTTTATTTTTTACATTTTGTAAACTAGCAAAACATCAAGGTAGTATTTATGCACTGTAACACCTTATTACAATAACACAAAGCTCTTAATGTCTACTAAATAAAACAATAACATAAAAAAATTCATTTGCCAAATCTGTAACTGTAATTTTTTTATTCTGGGAATTAATTTGACCATCACTTCTGGCATAACCTATACAACATAAATGTACAACATAAATGTGTACGGTTACTCTTTTTTTTAACTGGCCACATCCAATATGTCTTTATGAGCACTTTAAGTGTGTCAGCTGAACTGAAGTTATTTTATCTTTAAACCATAAATCTGTAAGTTTATGTCATAACAATACTTTAAATTATGTAAAGTTGCACAAACTAATTCATGCAAATTCTTATGTGTCATCTGTGTGCACTACTGTACATTCTGTAGCATTTTTATTTTTCCATAAAATCTTGTTACTGAAGTCTAAAACAATATACAGCTCTGATGACATGTCCATACCTAGTACAAAGTTGTTAACACTTTGAACTGTTAGCTGCTGTAATCTTTAACCCTTTAAATCCTGACAACACTACATTTGTGTCCCCTAATAAAGGTCTAACTGCAGCTGAAGTCGATTTGTCTGCATTTATCAGTACATTATCCCATAATTTTTCTGTAAACAATGAAATACTATCATTTATTTTAACCTTGAACAATGACAGATAAATGTTCTGGTTTGGTGCTGGACTGCCACAACCTTTATAGATAGCTATGGAATGTGCTTTTTTCTTTATTTTGCACTGAAACGGTAGTAATTTTACTTTGCACTGAAGTCTGTATATCCTTTCTGCTGGAATTTACTTTATCAAAATCAGCACTCTAATCCCTCTTATCCCTCCTCAGTGCAATATTTCCAATGGTTACATTCTGCACATCTGTAACGTGAACTTGAGACCTTGTCTACATGTTACATACATTGACTGTGTTGACGTCTGTATGTGCAATACTGCAACTTAATTCTGTACTTTGAATTACATGTAAAGTAGAATTGGTTACATTCTGAACATTTGCATTTGAAATCGCACTGTGACTTAACTCTGTATTTTGAATTACATTAAAGATAGAAGCTAACTTGTGAGACAGTGTCTGTTGCAGTCTGCTTCGGCGATTTAACCCTTTTGCTTCTAGAAATATTTAACATTCCTACACCAATAATCTTTAACTTTGAAAGAACACTTCTGGAACACAGATTTTTTGACTGATTTACCCAATTTTTAACTTTAAACCAGACATTTACTGGTGTCTTAATGTTTATGCAAGAAGTATGTAAATGACTTTTGCTGATGAATTTAAACTTTTCTGAGCTGTTAGCTAAAAAGTGCATATAAAGTCTTACATAACTATATTATTCTAGAAGAACATGTCCTGTTGTCAGCAGTTCTTTAAACTTTTTTTGCTTCTTGGCTGTGTGACATCACACTGGAATCTTGAAAGTTTGTGGAGATGGAAGTACATTGCTGTTAACTGAATAATGTCCTTTTATGTTCTGAAGGAACACTGCTGAAGGTTGTACATTTTCTGAAATAGTGCAGGTCTGTTGATGTTCTTTGAGGCTTTTTCTGAAGTAAACACTGATGTGCTGCAATTGGTCTAACAACTGCAATTACTCTATGTACAGGATGTCTGTTCTGGCTGTTTTCTGTATGAAGTATTAGCGTTGTCTTACTGAAAGGTCTGCATTTTAAGAAGCAACTATATCCAGATATTGCTAACATCTAATAAAGCATTCTTAACTGAACTACAGCATGTGCAGAATTCATTCTGAAAAGTACAAAAAGACGTGGCCCATAAAGGAGAGACTGGTACCTGTTCAGCACAAGTCTGGGTAATTAACAGATGGAGAGACAGGTTTGGCTCCCAGAGGCTGCCCCGTCTCTGGAATAGACTTCCCATACATGTCAAACAGAGTACTTTGCTGACCCTCTTCAAGTTCAACCTTTATGAGTGGAAGGGAAACCACAAATTTGTCCCAGGGGTTCCATCTGTGTCCCTCACTGACAGGGTTGACAGGTGCTGACTGAAGTTTCTTTTTGCAGATAAACTCTTGACTAGGCTTGTAAGGGCCCTAGGGCCATTAGCCTAGTAACCACCTATGAAGACATTCATTCAATTCCCATTTCAGTTGTTTCCAGTTAAATCCAGTATAATCCAGTCTTATAAATTATTTCAGAGATATTTGTTGAGTTCAGAAATAGGGACTTCCTAGACCAAACAGTCATCAAACCCACTAGAAGCCAAAATATTCTTGACCTGGTTATTACAAATATTGTTTCACTCCCCTTGGCTCTCCTTTACTAGTTAAGTCAGATCATAAATGTATGACTTTTATACTTAGAACCACAATCTTCCTCATAACCAGCATCTCCATATTAAAGGACTTAAACAATTCATTTTGTAATTACATGATGAAATCTCTAAATTTACCCATGACATCACCCCTGCTGACTCAACACAGCAGACAACTTTATTAAGAAGTTTTGTGCTCGCTTAGACAAATACATAGATCTAGCATACCCAACTAAAGCCAAATACAATAGACAATTAAAACAAAAAAAAACCTTATGGTTGATAAGTGAAATAACTACACTTTTTGGAAGAACTGATAACACTATGGTATACTGAGATTAACTGGAAACAGCTGAAATGAGACTGGAAGGAAAGGCTTTATTTGCTGATTACCCAAACTTGTGCTGAACAGGTGCCACTCTCTCCTTTACAGGTCAAGTCCTTTGTACTTTTCAGAATGAATTATGCAAACACTGTTGTTTGGTTAATAAGGCTTTATTAGATATTAATATCTGAATACTATCTATAATAACAATGCTAATAAACAATAACAGTCTGTAAAAATCTTGGAATGCTGGATAACAGTAACAGTGCTGATAAATATATCCAAAGTTTCTGCAGGTCTGTTCTGATTCTTCTGAATAGCATCAACAGAAACAGTCTTTTAGTATGAATATTTAACCTGACTTCTGTACTCCGGCTTGCATGTCTGTTCTGCAGTCCAAAAGCTAACTTCCTTTTTGGAATGCTGGATATTTAGTCTTTTCTGTATGTAAGTTTGAACTTACTTACTGACTTCACTGACTGTATCTGAAGTATATTCACATAATACTAAAAGCCCTGTAATGTTTTATATGTCTCTTTAGCCTTGGTTTCCCAAGCCTTGTCTTGCATGTGCCTCATCTATCCCTCCACTGCAAGTACATCTTTCCCTTGAGAAAGGAATATTCTGTATTTCTGGACATCTCATGCTTTATCTTTCCTTTCTAATGAATTGTCTTTCCTTGAAACTAAATGCATACTTGAAAACACAAGTCTGACAGTATTTTAAGACCTAGTATTCTACCTTAATGTACTATAGTGAATTCACTAAGAATACCCTCACTCTAACAACTTTAAAACTAAAAAAAAAAAATGCTTAAACAGAACACTAAGGCTAGAATTCCTCAGAATGAGGATAGCATAAAAAAATATTGCCAAAAACTGAAGTACTAGAAGGACCATTAAAGCAACCAGTGAAAAAGAAGTTATGTCTTACCATAATGTTCCATCTGAGCAGTCCATCTTCTTCTGTCATCATCTGTGGGTTCAGTTCCAATACTTTAGATCCAACGCAGCCTTTTATATAGCTTGCAGACTCCAAAAACACTTGAGTGCATCCCTTAATGATAATGCTATCCCTTACTGATAATGCTTTGGGAGATTACCACAGATCAAGTTTGCTGATAAGTCAAAGAAAATGTAAAAATAAATGAGAGAGACCACATCTGAGTAGCATTATATTCTAAAAGGAAAAATCTCAGTTGAACATCTGTTCTCCCTGGAAAGCAGGCTAGGGGAAGGAGGGAGTGGAACTGATGACAGACGAAGATAGAGAACTCGGATGGAATGTTATCGTTAAGACATAACTTCTTTATCGGAAGTTGTCAATCTTCATTCTGTCAACACCTGTGGGACAAAGTTCCCAGCTACTGAGAACTCTGGGTGGATTCAAGAAAGGATATTCCTGAGCACCAACAAACCAAATGATGCTTTTCCCCTACAGACCAGGTCTAACTTGTAATTATAAGGGGATGCCCAAGTTGCAGCTGTAGAGATGACATCCATGGAAGTTCTCGATTGGAAGACAGCAGAACTGGCTACCACTCTAGTTAAATGTGCTTTCGGTGGTATAGGTAAAGAAATACCCCTCGTCCTATAAACAAAAGAAATACAGTCCGAAATCCACATAGCTAGGGTTACTTTGTTTACAGGTTTTCCCAGTTTAATGTGTGAAAAGGAAACAAACAGCTGATAAGACTTCCTGATGTCCTTGGTCCTGTCAAGGTAGAATCTTAGTTGCCTCTGAACATCTAAAAGATGTAATGAGTACTCCCACTTGTTAGAATAATTTGGGAAAAACACCAGAAAGTTGATGCACTGATTAAGGTTGGTTTCCGACACAACCTTAGGTAGAAAGGATGGCTGGTTCTGAGAGAAACTCTATCCTTGTGAAAAATCAAATATGGTGGTCTAAATGAAAGTGCCTGAATTTCTGAAATTCTTCTAGCTGAAGTAAAGGCTATTAAAAAGATAGTTTTCCAGGACAGAAACCTTAGATCATATCTAGAGGTCAGTTCAAAAGGGGGTTGTATCAGAGCATGCAGCACCAAGGTAAGGTCCCAAGGAGGACTAGGGTCCTTGTAATGAGGCTGTAAGAGGACAGTACATTTTAAAAAGGCTTTACAAAGTCTATGTGGAGCAACAGATGATCCATGGAAACCATTGTGAAAATTACAGATGCTGCCAGTTGGACTTTAATCATAGAAGTGGAAGCACTATCATTGAAAATAGAAGCTAGTAAGTGAAGAATTTTGTGGATTGGTGCTGAAAATGGTTCAAGGTGATGAAGGTAGGCCCAATGAATGAACCTTTTCTATTTACTTGCATAAAGTTTTTGAGCAGATGGTTTATAAGATAACAAATGTATGTGTCTGGTCCCCCCCGTTTGTTGCTGTACCAGAACACTGGCATGTTGTGTGTCTGAATCCCAATCGTCCCTACTGGCACAGAGTCCTGAAATGCTTGCAATGCTAACACCGCTCTCATCTCTAGATCATTTACGTGTAGATTGGCCTCTGATGGAGACCAACTGCCTTTGACTGTCTTTCCCTGGCAATGGCCCCCCACCCCACTCAAGCTAGGAAGCATTGTGGTCACTGTGGCCTTTGGTTAAAGGGAAATGAATGGGTGCCCTCGTATGACTTGATTTGAATGAATTCACCATAGGAGATCTCTTTAACATGTGTTGTGATTAATACTGGCATTGTCAAGAGAAGATGAAGGATGGACTACTGTACTGCAAGTAACCATTGTAAAATTCTCATGTGAAACCTGGCTAGTGGAACAACAGTTATGGAGGCCACCACTGATCCTAATGCTTGAAGTACTAGCCATTCTAGAACTCTGTTTCTTTGTAATACTGTATGGACTTGAGTCTGGAGAGTTTCCAATCGAGATGGAGGGAGTGAGGCAATGGAGGTTGTTGTGTCTAACAATACTCCTAAAAATGTTAGATTCTGTGTTAGTTCCAGCGAGGAGTTGTTGAAGCTGACTGAGATACCTACATGGTTGCATAACTGTAGAACTCTCTGTTTTGCTGTTAGTAGTAATTCCCTGGTAGTAGCATAAATAAGCCAGTCTTCTAAGTACAGAAACACCTGGAATCCTTGCAGTCTTAAGTAAGCTGCTAATACTGCCATGCCTTTGGTGAAAACCCTGGGGGCTGTCGTAAGACCAAAGGGCAGAACTCTGAATTGGTAATGATTGGTTCCCAGCTGTAAGCGAAGGAATCTTCTGGAATGTCTGTCCATCTTTATGTGACAGTACGCAACATGAAGTTCTATAGGGCACATCCAGTCATCCTTTCCTAAAATGGGAAGAATGGACTGAACTGTGACCATCTGGAATTTGGTCTTTCGAACAAATTTGTTCAGTTTGCGGAGATCCAAATCTGGTCTCTAGTCCTCTGACATTTTTTGCACCAAAAAGAATCTTGAGTAAAATCTGGATCCTATTTGGTCTGGTGGGACTTCTTGGATGACTCTTTCTTTCTTGCAGCTTTTGAATTTGAATAGCTGCTTTTTCCCTCTGACTGGGTGGAACATCAGGGAATCTCTGGAAGGGTTTCCCGAAGAAGGAATCTCAGAAACTCTGATGTTGTAGGCCATCTCTGCCTCAAGGGTGGCATCTTCCATTACTGTTCCCCCCTCTGCCTCTGGGGGAACCTTCACCAGGTATTGTCTGGGAAGTCCCCTGGGACTTCCTGAACCACATTTTTCCCACTCCTCATTGGTTCCTAGAGAAGGACCTCTGAGGAGTGGAAAATATTCCTACAGGAGAAAGGGTTTTCCCTTCCTTCTCACACCTGGTTAAAGTGTCTTTAACAGTTGGCTCCAAAAAGGGAAGTGCTGTCAAAAGGTGCATTGACAAATAAAGACTTGAAGTGCTCCACAAAATCACACAAGCACATCCAGGCGGGCCTTCTTATGTAAAATGTTTGAACCCGCTGCTCTTGTCGTTCCTTTGGCAACATGAGAAATGAGCCTCATGGAAGAATTGGAAATGGATGTCAAGGTAGCCAAATGAAAGGTGACTGAATCCCGCACTTCTTCAGAAACACCTCCTGACAGAATATCTGACAGCTCCTTTATCATTCTGCAATCTCGTAAAATGTGCCCAGTAGTTCAAAGACTGTACAGCAAAGATTAATGAAGCATAAACTCACTTTCCAAATCCATCCATTACCCAGGACTCTTTGTTGAGGGGATGGATAGAAAAACTTTCTTCTGCTTGTCCCTTTTTATTGGCTCCCACTACCACCATGGCATCTACAGAAACTCCCTCAGTCCAAAAAGGCTTATCCTCTGGGGCTGTGATAATTTTGTTTGGTCTCTTGGGGATTGGTTCCGTGGTATCAAGGGCCTTCCACATCTGACACGAGATCAATTCGATGAGCTCTTCAGCGAGTAGAGATACCAGGAAGTAGATGGGTGGGTAATAAAATGCCAGCAGGTACATGGATTCCTCGGTCGAAGGGTTGAGAGACTTCAAACCACCTCTTTGCTTAAGAATTTCTAGGATGTCTCCAAAGGAGACATTGTTAGGAAGTGATTTGGGGGACCCTTCACCCTCATCGAAATCCATGTCTTCTGTGACGGACTCTTCTAGACAATCCAGGTGTTTCCTCTTACACGATTTCATCTGAGGGACCCCCTTGAGGAAAAATCTGGGGAGGTTTCATAAGAAGAATAAGGGGCAACCTGCTGGCTAGCCTAAGGTTGCAGTACCCGATGACCCTGTGGAGGCGTTGGTTGATGCTCCGGACCTGAAACGGCTAGGGAAGGGGGTTCCAAACAGGAAGGAACTGACCTGATACTGGAAGTAGCCAATGCCCTCTTCATGGTCTCGAAGGCTGACCTATCAGAAGAGAAGAGATGCTCTGGGGCCAAAAAGGAAGACCTTGGCACCAAAGTCCCCCCCACTTGTCTCAATGAAGTCCCCATCGAAACCAAAGTCAGGCGCAAACTTGTCTGAGTCGATTTACCAAGATGCTGGGGCTGATCTGATAAACTGGAAGCAGACCCCAACGACTCAGAACCGACTGCCAAGCTGCGGCCCTGATAGGACTCTGGTTCCAACACAATTAAAGTGCTCAGGACAACTGTCCGTTCTGAAGAAGAGGAGACATTCAGAACCGAATGCCTGGAAGTGAGGACTCTAAAGTATGTGCGGAGGTTAGAGGAGGAGGATTGGAAGGGGAAGTAGAAGATGTTGGTGCCTGTCTCAAAGGGGTAGGAACCAACAGACTGCCCGATGCACCTTGGATCAAAAGTATCTTCATCACCAACCTCTCCACGTTGACTTCTGTGAGATTTCTGGAAGAATGGACAGAGACCACTGAGGGGGACTTTGTTTAAGAATGGAGACGGTGAACTGTCAGCAAAGACGCCTACTGACGGTGAGTACTGGGTGCTTGGTAATTGAGTAAAGGAAGAAGACAACAGCTCTGGAGCCGAAGATGGAATGGGAACAGAGGAAGCATAAATCGGTTCCAAGGTATGCCTTGGGGTGGAGGATTCTGAAGTTGGCGCCAATGTCATCTTCTTTTTTGGACTCTGTGCCAGGGAAGTACTTCGAACTGAGGCAAATAGTTTCTTCACTTCCAAGGATCTAGAGGAGGAAGAAGCAGCATGTCCAGATATATGTTTGGTCTTGTCAGGAGATCAGATATGGCCTCCCCAAAAGAGGAGGGAAGAGGCCTTTCAGAATAAGCTTATTCTTTCTATCGACCAATGCTCGATGACTGAAAGCATGATAGATAGAACAGTCCTCTTGCAAATGCAAAAGATTCGGACAATATACACATAGTGAATGCTGGTCAGAAAAGGGAATTTTGTGACAACATTTCAAACATTTTTTTTAACCCAGACTGCGCCTTCTCTTTGTCAGCTATCTTCAAGAGAAGTTAGCGGTGGCAACGCACGCACACACACACACACACACACACACACACACACACACACACACACACACACACACACACACAGACAGACAGACAGGGAAATGTACCAACAAGAAAGAAGTCAACAGGACAGAAAAGGATTTTTTTTTTTTTTTTGGGAAAGGAGTTACCAGCAATGGTAACCAGAAGACATACCAAGTGGTAACAGGGGAGGATAAGGGATACCAGCAATGGTATGAAAGAGCTACGTAACTGTCGCTGGAAGGGGAGAGGGAGTTAGAACAAGAAAAAATTCTGCCTAAAAATGGCTGATAAAGATGCAATACAAGAAAAAACAGATTTCAACCAAGTTTAGGAAAGAAATAGAGAAATTTTAAGTAAAATACTGACTTAAATGCAAGGCTCAAGAGAGAGATGGAGAAACCACGTCTGAAAGTGGCAAACAAGATCTGAGGTAATCTCCCTAAGCATTATGGGTAAAGGATGTTCTTGATACTTTTTGGAGTCCATGAGCTATAGAAACAGCTGAGTTGGTTCTGAAGGATAGTAACCAAACCCACATGTAAAGACAGAATGAAGATTGACAACTTCAGATCAGATATTGCAAGTCCTTCTTTAGCTATGTTAAACAACCAACACTAAATGTTGCTCTGAACTTTTCCTTAATGGGTCCCCCCACACCAACTCCAACTCATTGCCTGTAGCCAACCACCACTCTTTCACCTATTCCACCACCTCACTCAATGTATCTCTAACACTATTCCCCCTGCCTCTTCCTACCTCTTCCCTTCCTCTATCTCCAACCACTCTTAATTCTTACAGTCTCAAAACAAACTACCTGTCTAGTCTGTCTACTATACTCTACCTCCCCTACATCTCCTACTAGTCATTCTTACTTTCCTTTCTTGTTTCCTAACTCCTACACAACTAGATCCTACACACTTTAAATAAGCATCTGCCTAACTATCAACTCATTTTGCTCTAAGCAGCTTAAATAATATTGCAACTAGTCACATTTTATTCTGCTAATTGTTTAAAACCTTGTTTGTAACATCTCACATACTTGTCTGCCAATTGTTAATACTCTGTATAATTGAATTGCCTGAGGAGCTTTTTTTCTCTCCAGGTCTCTGCTTGTAAGATCCTATAGCTGATTGTTACTATTATGTTACTAAAATTTAATAAATTGCTTTCTAGTCCTGAGGAGCTTTTCTCCCCAGGTCTCTGCTGAAAAGGAGCCAAAAGCTCAGCCAGACTAACCTGGTTAACAAATGTAAAATAAATAAATAAATAAAAGTAAAAATGACACTAAATATATTGGTAAATAAACTCACTAGAAACTTTACCCCTTTACCCCTTATCCTCAAAAGCTAGTTACAAAAATAAAATTGCCAAAGATTCCAAAGACAACCAGAAGGCATTCTATAGTTATGTCAAGAATCTAAATGGCAATGCTCAGATCTGCTCTGAGCTTCAACAGAATGGCATTAAATATATTGATCCCAAGGATATTGTCAATATCTATGCAGGTCGATTTAGTGCCAACTTCACTTCCCTCTCACCCCCTAAAGGGCCCATCTCAATACCAAAAGATTGCCAAATTCCGGTAATCATGGCCACACAGGCAGAAACTGCACTCTCCAAAAGCTAAGAATACAGCATCCATGGGACCAGATGACATCCCAAGCTGTGTACTACATGAACTACAAAATGAACTGGCACCTCACCTAAGTGTCATGTTTAATCATAGCCTCACCTCAGGCTTCGTGCCCACTGAGTGGTGCACAGCTACAGTTATCCCACTCCACAAGTGGGGATCCACCTTGGATCCTGGGAACTACCGTCCCATCAGTCTGACAAGCCTGATCAGCAAGGGCATAGAACGCATTATCATGGAACTTATAAAAAAAGACATTGGCAACCTTCAAACACTGGACCCCACCCAGTTTGGGTTTGTGAAGGGTCAATCTTGTCTACTGAACCTGACTGACTTCTTCGAATCAGTCTCCAGAGCTGTGGACGAGGGTAAGGAGGTCCACACAGCCTACCTGGACCTCGCCAAGGCCTTCGACACCATCCCCCACTCTGGAATCACAGATAAACTTACTAAGCTGAGCATAAATCCCTACATCACTTGATGGGTTGCCATCTGGCTTAATGACAGAACCCAGACTGTAAAAGTAGCCAACTCCAAATCCAGCTCTAGACAAGTGACAAGTGGAGTACCTCAGGGTTCAGTCCTGGGACCATTCTTGTTTGGCATCTACTTCTCTGAAGTACAGGCCAACACAAAGGGACTCTAGCTAACAAAGTTCGCAGATGACTGCAAACTGGAAGCCTTTACTGAATCCCCAAATGATGTGGATATTCTACAAAAGGGCCTTACAGAAACAGATGCCTGGTGCCAGTGCCATGGGCTCAAGCTTAATGCTAAGAAATGTACAGTTATCTCCTTTGGAAAAAAAACATGTACCCATGAATTACCACATAGGTGGCAGTACACTAAACATTGAAAGTGTGATGAGAGACTTAGGGGCACAGGTGGACAGTGGTCTCACTTTCGATAACTACATTGCCACAACAGTCAGGAAATCCTTCTATGTGGCACACCTCATCACTAAGGGTGGTTTTTCATCCAGAAAAAAAGGAGGTCATTGTCCCACTGTACTCATCCCTCATTAGACCCATTATAGAGTATAATGCCCCGTTTGGTATGTACCTCACAAGACATCTGCAACAGCTGAAAAGGCCACAGAAATACCTCACTAAAAGAATCACAGGCCTAAAGCAGATGCCATATGCTGACTGTCTAAAAAAACTCCAGCTATACTCTGTGGCATATCGTCTGCTCAGAGGTGATCTCTGCTTAACATACAAGGCCATGTCAAACCCTGAGCTGTTGGACATGCTCCACTTAAAGAAATCCCAATCCCTCAGAGCCACACGTTCCAGGGATTTAAACCTTGTCATTACAACGAACAAAACATGCTAGAGGGATAGGTTCCTGACCCAGAGACTCCCCATACTCTGGAATAGACTGCCCAAACATGTCAAGCAGAGCGCCTCCTTGGCCCTCTTCAAAAGAAACCTTGATGACTGGATAGGCGATAGTAAATTCACCCCGGGGATGATGTCATCGCCCTGCTAGACAGGGGTCAAGAGAAGTAAATATTGTGGGAGGAAATATCAAGGGAATTGTTACGGCTAGGCTTGTATAGGCCCTAGGGCCAATAGCCTAGTACCAACCTATGAACCCCTATTCAAACACTAATCATCCCAGAATCTCTTATATGCCCGATCTTTACTAAGTAATATGTTTTTAAGGCATTATCAAAGATCAAAAACACTCCTGCCATAGGTTCTGACAACACATCTGAGTGATTTACAAGAAAATGTAAAAAAAAAAAAAAAATGCTCTCTCTAAACTTACATTGTTTAACCTAAGCTTATCTATAGCATATGTTCCCACATTCTAGCGCAATGCTGTGGTGATGCCTCTCTCAAGCGTGGCCCAATTTCAGCCTTGCGGGTCTGATCAGAAAAGCTGTGGGTGATATCATATGTCATCGCATTAACTTTCAAGAATCTCATTAGGATTGACACGCAACAATATGGCTTTATCAAACTGAGATCATACCTGCTAAATCTTGATGACGTCTTTGAGAGGGTCATAAAATTAGTCATGCTGCTCATACAGCTTACCTTGATTTGGCCAAAACATTTGATATCGTACCTCACACTGGAATTTCAAGGAAGCCAGCTGCCTTAAACACAGACCTTTACATGGTAAGATGGATAGCCAAATGGCTGAAAGACAGAACCCACATAGTTTGTGTGGCAAGTGCCTTTTCCAATAGTGTAAAGTGGCCAGTGGAGTCCCCCCACAGGTCTTTATTGTGTCCTCTCCTGCCCAACATTTACTTCTCTGATTTCAAAGCTGATAACCAGGAGTGGTGTTTTATCGAATTTGCAGATGACTGAAACCAGTGTTTTACAACCGGTGTTTTACTGAATTTGCAGATGACTGCAAACTGGGTGCAACTGTCAAACCCCTTCAAATATCTGTACCTTCAGAAAGAACTTACCCTAGCTAATACCTGGTGCATGAATGATGGACTTGCATTGAATGCTAAAATGCGTAGTATTGTTTCTTTTGGAAAACAGCAATTACTTACATAGTAAATAATATTCCCATATTAAATGAAAGGATAGTCCCGGCCCTGCACAAAATAGTAATACCTATTAGGTGACCTTCATGTTGTCTTCAAGCAATGAACACCACTATTGCCAATAGTATTAAATTAATGAATCTTAGATTGTTAATTAATGAATCTTAGATGGTTTTCCATTTTACTTATTTCTATTTGTTCATTCAGTGGTATAATGCTTGTGCTATGCAAGTTTGCAACATTTCTAAATCACATTAGCAAAATTAAAAAAATAAAAACAAATACTGCTGAGCGAGGCAACTAAACCACCTCTATCAAGCTAACAACCATTTCTAATATTCTTGTTACTGCAAGTACTTTTCGTTAGACAGAGGTTTTCTCCAAAGAATACCTATCTAGTGAAAAGCAAAATGTACATAGCTAAAATGCCAGCTATGCAATAGTACCCATCTTTTAGACTGCTGTCTTGAAAAGCATTCTCTTTTTCCAAGTATTTTATGGTGGTCCAATTCTATGCCATGTTACATGATACCACAACATAGCACAACAGGGAACAATTGCTTATTAAGGTATGCTCTGTATACCCTAGTACAGTTTTCCCCTGCTGTGTTGTGTTCTGCCACTATGATTATTGATAATTCAAAAACAGCTGTCATTCATTAGGCATGAAAGCAGTCTTAGGGTCATTACCATAATATGGTAATCAAGGGATCTAATGCTGTTCAAGTTTCCATTGGTGGGAACTTAGCAGCATCACTTTATGCACGTGTGCGGGGTGGGACAGGGTGGTTGTGCCAGTAGGTTTGTCAGCACTACAAGCAACTCTGTTCATTTTTTACTTTTTTGTTAATATGCTGCCCAGGTAAAAGGTTTGATTCTGGCATATGCTAGTATGGGGTTTGCATGTTCTCCCTGTGTCTCTGGGGTTCCTCCTACCACCCAAAAACATGCACTGTGCTTCCACCTTAAACTCACACAAGAAAAGTGTTGTGGACAGCAGCCCAGACTCTCAATGTTGCCCATCGGGGAAGAGTTGTATAGACCAACCACTTTGGACATCAACATTGGTGAGAAGTACATCTTAGATAGGAGAACATGGATCACACACTGATTACTGTGTCAGGGCTAGCCACTTAACAGTGTAAAAAACTGGCTCAACGTGATTTGGTCACACAGACTAATGCAGCCAAATGGTGAGAAGTGTCTATGTGCCCCTACTGGCCAGTGTGTGCTCACCATAAAGCCCAGCGGTCCTGTGTCAATAAGCTACTGACCGTCCTAGGTCCAGTTGCCCGGTTTAGGTTACAAGGGATAGCTCTTTTAAGTGAAAGCTGGTTGTAAAAGCAATCAACCTGCCAAACACAAACTAATTGCTGCACTCAGTACAGGTTCACTGACAGGACACAGCTTTGAAGTAGATGACGTGATGGGGAAAAGGCTGGACATCCTCTCTATCAAGCAGACAAGATGGAAGGACAGTGCAGCAAAGCCACTTGGCTTGGGATCTAGAGTCTACTATTCAGGAGGACAAACTAGAAATGGAGTGGGAATTGTCGTGAGGGGTAGGGTTGAAAAGACAGTGAGAGATGTGATCAAAATTAGTGATAGACTCATGGCAATCAGAATCCAGTGTAAGGATAGGGCAGTATTCATAATCTCAGCCTATGCCCCACAGCAGGGCTGTGATAGTGAGAAAAAAGTGCATTCAGGCAGAATTTTCAAAACCTACTACATAAAGAAGGACAGTGTGTGTTTTGGTGTTGATAACAGGGGACATGAGTGCACATATCAAGACCAACAGAACAGCATATGTGGATTGCCTGGGTCTACATAGATAGATCAAGAGGAAACATGAAGGATAGACCATTCTAAACTTCTGTAAAGAAAATGGTTTGGTGGTGGCCAACACGTGGTTCAGCAAGAGTGACAGCCACAAGATCACATACATGAGTGGGAAACATGCAACTCAGATGGACTTCCTCCTAGTAAGGAAAAAGAGATTGAGGTAGGATCAGCGACTGCAACGTCATTCCCAGTGAAACAGTTGGCCCACAGCATCAGCGAGTGCAAAGCCATTCCTAGCGAAACAGTTGGCCCACAGCATCAGCGAGTGCATAGTCATTGCCAGTGAAACAGTTGGCCCACAGCAAAAAATCACTGGTTGCCACAATCAGCTGCAAGCAGCCGTTAGAGAATTCTCTATGGTCAACAAAATCTAGGCTGAAGATGTAAAGTCTTACCTTCCTTCTCATGCGTGGATAGCATATCCTTCACTTTGGGGCCATCAAACAGATCATTGACCACAAGGCAAACGTCACTGAGGAAAAGACATGCTTCCCACATCTATCCATTGTCCAAGAGTCTTTATTAGGAGGATGGATAGTGGAACTCTCCCCGAAAAGTTCCTTCTTGGTCGCAGCCACCACGACCATGATTTCTAATGTAACCTCTTTATTCCAAAATGTTTTATCTGAGGAAGCGGTTATAATCATACTTCATATACTGTGAAACTGGTTGATGGAGTCTGGGGTCTCCCATGCCCACCGTGAGATCAAATATAAGAGTTCACCAATGGCAGAGTCACCCAGGAGGTAGAAGGAAGGGAACCAAAGGCAGCCAGGTACACCAACTCCTTGGGAAAAAGTTTGCTGGACTGCCAGTCACCCCTCTGCTTGAGAATCTCTAGAATCTCCACAAAGGAAACATCTTCGATGGGTGACTGTGAGGAACCTTCACCTTCATCGAGGTCAGTGTCATCCGCGGCTGACTCCTCCATAGAGTCCAAATTCTTCCTCTTGCATAGCCTTTTCTGAGGGACCTCTTCAGTGGGATAGTCTGGGGAGGTATCAGAAGAGTTGGGGGTACCTTGACCGGTATCCTGGTGCCTAGGGTCCCCACTGACCCTGTGGAACAAGATGGGATGAAGAAGAACCCCGGGTATCTACATGGGATAACATATCCGAGGGGGCAGGTACCTTTTTCGATCCAGTGGCAGCGATGGCCCTCTCCAAAGCTCCAAAGGCTGACTGCTTCTGAATGGATGAGGACTCCGGCTCTGACAAGCCATGCTTTCTGGATGGAGACCCCTCCAGTCCAGAAGACAGGTAGCCCGGGGTTGAATCTGGAGCGGGGCTCGCCTTTGTCGAAGCCCCGAGGGGCAGCAACTGATCCGAGGATCTGGAAGTTGATTGTACCGGAGGTTCACGAAGCTCACGTCAGCTCAGGGAGCACTCTGGCTCCTAAAAAGCCGATAAGCTCCAAGCGAATGTCTGATCTGAGGAAGGAGACAACCTTGGATCCAAACTAAAAGGCATCAGGTTTATCGGATTCGTGTGCTCTAATGCATACCCCTAAGTCGGAGGGGGAGGAAGCGGGGGAGTGGACGACTTATGTAGACCCAGAACTGACTGGGTTGAGAATGAGGGGGACCTAGTGGTATCCGATGCCCATAAAATCTTCTGCACCATCTGTTCTACATCTTCTTCAGTCAGACTCCTGGTGAAATGGGATGACGAGGCAGAAAATTATCTTGGCCATGATAGAAATGGGGAAGGTGCCCTGTCAGTAACTCGGTCAAAAGACAGAAACTACCTCACCCTCAGTAACAGCATGATTGGGTTGAATGGGCTAGGTGTCTGATCCAGCCCCAATGGATCCTACCCATCCTTGCTAGATAGGACTAGAGCCAAAGAAATCGGATCCGATGGAGTAGCAGTCAGAGGAGAAGGCTCTGATCAAACCATGGACTCCCCAGAAAAGGGAGATTTCTTCTTCTTTTTCAGCTATGCCTCCAAAATATCTGTCGGCGCTGAAGAAGGTCTCTTTTTGGCCTTGTCCGAAGATCTGGGGGACAAGGATGAAGCAGGGCTCAAAAAAACTGATTTAACATGTGAAGAAGAGCTAGACTTTTCTTTCCCTCCACTGATAGCTTCACCAAAGGAGGAAGGTAACAAGCCCCTCAGGATGAGCTTGTTCTTACGATCTATTAAGGCTCTATTATTGAAAGAGAGACATATCGCACAGTCCTCTTATAAGTGTAGATGAGCCAGACAATACACACAGAAGGAGTGGGCGTCGCCAAAAGGAATTTATGCCCACACTTGGTGCACTTCTTAAAACCAGCCTGTTTCTCTGCTATGACAGAGGTAGAAGACCAGAGAAAACACGCACACAGACACACTCGCTTAGGCAGAAACAGCAAAAGAAAGACTTTTTTTAAAGGCAGAGAGATGGAATAAGAAGAAAGGGAAAACACCTACTAACAACAGTAAGAAATACCGTTAAGGTAAAGGAGAGAGAAGTAACCAACAAAAAGCCGTTACTGGCGGGAAAAAGTAGTAGCAGTGAAAGAATTCTAAATAAGAAGCAGTCATGACACGAAAAGGTCCAGAAGTTTAAGGGAGAAGCAGACAAGAATTATAATACTGTAAGTTTAAGAATTTGAAGAAATACAAGGAATAAATTTAAAAAAATGCAACCTGACACCAACAGCTAGCTGGGATGACCACGTCTTCGTAAAGCAGCAAACGAGATCTGGGGTATTTGGGAGAGATGCATTGTGTTTAAGGGAGAGGTACCAAGAGCTTTTTGGTTGCCATGAGCTTGTTTAACAGCCGAGTTGGATCCGAGGGCTCAGATCTGAACCCACAAGTGAAGAAAAGATGAAAAATTGACAATATCAGTTCTTCAGTACACCATCTATTATGACGCCTGGTAATTTGGTATCAGATTCCAGTTCTAATTTTTTGCTGTTTGTTGTGGTAATAAGAACATAATCAATTTGGCCAGAGTATAATCTTGGTGAGAAGAGCATTAATTTGTTTTTTTTTTGCATTAAAAGAGTTTCACAGCCAACTTTGTATGGATGAGAGTGATTACAGTGCAACTCTTTGTAGTCCGTGCAAAGCTGGAGCAGAACAGACAAGGGTGGAATCATCTAAATATATTGTGGTAATATGGTTTGAGTAGTAGCAGTGTGGAGTTTGTTTATGAAAGTATTGAAAATAGAGGGCCTAAGACTGATGTGGACAACCAATGGTGATGGGCTGGAAGAGGGAGAAATCTTGCTATCATTTTAAGCACTTATTGTCTGTTGGATAGACTGAGGTCAGATTGAGTGAGGTGAAGAGAAGAGTTTTCTACAAGACGTTTTTGGTGAGATATGGTGTCATATTCATTAGATAAATCCAGAAATATGGATTAAACTAAGTCAAATGTGCTCTTGTAGACATTAATGTTGTTGCAGAAGTTAAGAAGGGCAGTGTCACACTGTCAGCCCAGCTATTGGGGAATTTTGTAAACAATTCTATGTCATTTGTGAATATTGATATGACTTATACAGAAGTGTGTGTAAAGTACTGAGCTAAAATGTAACCACAGCATGCTCTATTAGAATAGAACAATAATTTACCTGCACCATTGTGACTGTTTAGATGTATATGTTTAATGGAAACTGGAACACAGGAAGTTTACTTGAAAAAATCAGAGAAAATAGTTGAAATGAAATTGTTTTATTATTGCATAATAAAAAAGTAAGTTTCAATGCAGCAAGGAGAGAGGATGTCTAGAACTAGGGTGCCTTCTGCATTGTTTTGTGTTTTATTGTTTTATCTCTCCTACCAGTTGCCAACATCTGAAGGCTATGTATTTTCACAGAGAGATGCTACATTCTGTTAGTTTCTGACAAAGTGGGTTTAGCTTGGGAACTAAAGTCAGGTGACAAAAAGTGATGTCATACAAGCTAACCCAGAAGTAATATTTGATATTAATTTAAGAACTCTCTGAGAGAGACAGAGATAGAGCATTTTGTCTTTGACCAGGAAACATCCACTCACATCTGCACTTGCCTTGCTGTAAGTAAGCATCTAGGGCACAGTAACTCTTTTAGATTCAGATAGGACTATAGGTTCATAGGTTCATAGGTTCATACTAGGCTATCTGCCCTAGGGCATTTATAAGCCCAGCCAGAGTGTGTGTGGATTTCACCATCCCTTAGGATGAGAATACTATATCCATTAGTTTGCTGTGCCTCTGTCCAGCAGTGACACAGAGATGATTCCCGGGGTAAACCTACGATCTCCCATCCACTCGTCAAGATTTCTCTTGAACAGAGTCAGTGAGGTGCTCTGCCTCACATGGACTGGGATTCTGTTCCATAGTGTAGGGAGTCTCTGGGTGATGAATCTGTCCCTCCAGCACGTCCTATTTATATCCGTGTTGAGGTTTAAGTCTCTTGCTCTCGTGGCTCTGGTGGATTTGGATTTTTTGAGGTGGAGCATGTCCATTAATTCTGGGTTGGACATGGCCTTGTATGTCAGGCACAGATCACCTCTGAGCAGACGGTATGCGACTGAATAGAGCTGGAGTTTCTTCAGTCGGGCATCATATGACATATGTTTGAGCCCCTTTTTCCTTTTGGTGAGGAACTTTGGGGTCTTTCCAACTGCTGCAGGTGTCGGGTAAGGTACATTCGAATGGGGCGTTGTACTCAATCATTGGTCTGATAAGTGAAGAGTACAGGGTACAATGACCTCTCCTGATCTGGATGTGAATCCCTTCATGATCAGGTGGGCAATGTAGAAGGTCTTCCTAACCACTTTGGCAATGTGAGTGTCAAAAGAGAGGTTACTGTCAACTTGGGTCCCCAGGTCCCTGATAACTTCTTCCGTGTTTAATGGATTACCACCTATGTGGTAATTAGGGGTTACCTTGTTTTTCCCAAAGGGTATGACTATACATTTTTTGGCATTTAGCTTAAGGCCATGGCTCTGGCACCAGTTATCCATTTCTATGAGACCTCTCTGGAGGATGTCTGTGTCTGATGGAGTGTCAATTATGGTGCCCAGTTTGCAGTCATCTGCAAATTTTGTCAGCCACAATCCCCCTATGTTTGCCTGCACTTCAGAAAAATAAATGCCGAACAAGAGGGGGCCCAATTATAGCTTAGATGTTTTCTTTCTTTATTTGAGACTGTCCTGCAATGTTGTTTTAAATATTTCTTGTGATTTTGAAATCTGACATAACTGATTACTTATTGAGTTTTGTCTTGTTCTTTTATTATTTATTATTAAATATATGTAAACCTTTAAATTATGGCTGGTCTATTTACAGATATTTAAGCTCTTAAGAGTATTTGCATATCTATATGATGACACTGTACAGGCCACTCCTAAATAGCCTTGCTCTTGGTCAGACTACCATTTGGATTACTAGTAACATTACACACTAGGATTGGACACCCTTTGCTAGAGGTCTTAAAGTAGCTGATAAGAGTGGCTGGTGGCAGCTGGAACTACCTTATAGTCTGGGCAAAAGGGGGCATAAATAGTAAACTGTGCCAGCCTTTCCAAGCTAGGTGTGTGTGTGTGTTTGTATTTAAATCAGACCTCAAAGTGTGTATGTGTGTGTGTGTGTGTGTGTGTGTGTCAGCTACTTGGGCAGGGACACACAGCACTGGTTGGATAGATATGGTGCTGGATGTTTTGGCTTGGCTACTCAGTTGAGATCTCAACCCTATAGATGTGCCAGTGGGAAGTCTTTGTGGGGATATGGAGAAAGAAGAAACCAGCCCCAGACTGAATGTGATCTCTGTGTCCTCTTAAGGGAAATTGCACTTTACTGTGTGTGTGTACTTGTCATCCTCCCAATGTGTACGTTCCCCCCTGTTGCCAGTGTTAAGGATTGAGGCTCCTTGATTACTGGGCCAGTGCTGAGGCATCACAGGCAGTTACAGTACTTTGTTCCGGTTGAAAGTCATGCTGAGTAATCAGAGAGAAAATTATTTTCAGTAAAATATTTGATTAGTTGTGAATGGCTCAATTTTCCAGAATTTCAGACAATGGGAATATGATTGCTAAGGGTCTGTAACTGGTAAATTCTGTAGAGGTTCCTCCTTATGTAAGGGAATAATGAACAACCTTTCCCACATATCGTGTCTTAGGTTTACACCAATTTATCCAGGCTTTGTCTTTTCTTAGCATAAAGTTGTGTTTATTTTGATAGTTATGAAGCTGGGATTCATTTTCCATGTTTAGCTCCGACTCAGGTGAGGTTATTTAGGATATTCAGAAATACTATGGAATTGTGATACTGCAGCATCAAGTGGCATGGTTTTTAATGGATTTCAGTTACAGTGTTTCAAGTTTGCAATTTGTCTCTTGTGCATAAGTAGGAAGGTGAGCACTTATATTGTGTTTGGTAAGCATCCTGAGTTGATTATGTAATTTGATGTGGTGGTTAGAATACAATCTAATACAAAACCCCTATTACTAATTTTGTTAATCGTTCTCAGGGTGTTGATAGGTTGGGTAAAATTATATAAGTTTATTGATTTGCTGGTCAAATCTTTGTTGGTACTCTATACTTAGGACACCTGACATAATAGTTTCCTGGTGTATGCTGTGAGATATCCAGCATATGATAGCTTCTGCTGTTGGAATATTATTTTCTGGTGCTATGCATAATGCTGTAATACACAGGACTTTGTGACTGCAGAGTTTGAGCATTTTAATGAACATTTCTGCAACGTTATATTTGGGGGTATCTTAGGCTAATGGATCAGACCTAGATATTTTTATACGTGAGGGTAACCCTACCTGATATAGCCTGGGAGTTGGATGTTTTTATCTTTCATTTCCTTAAACAATGTTTTTGTAGCAGGAAGTACATCTGGGGAGTAAAAGGCTAGACTAGGCATTTATCAGATACACTCAATGAAATTGATGAAATTCAAACTGGAACGGAAGGTTTCTGTTCCCTCCAACAGCATGAAAAGGGAGGAGGAGAACCCCTTGCTTTATTCTGAAGTTAGACAGGTTATGCACTTGGAGGTTTCTATTAAGGAGGACTAAACATGTTAGTGGAGGGAAGGAGAAAGGTGACATCTACCCTTGATGAAATAAGTGTGACATTTTTTACTATTATAGCAGCCAACCTTTACTAAATTGGAACCTTAATAACTCAGATATCTGAAATTGATAGTATATGCAGTTGTTTCAAAAACATACACTTTTCAAGACATATCTGTGCTACTTATTTGAAATATTTATTTATTGCAGTTAACTAAACCTATTACAGTGTAAGGAGACCACTGACCATGTTTTTTTGCGTGTGTGTGCGTGTGTGTGTGTGTGTGTGTGTGTGTGTGTGTGTGTGTGTGTGTGTGTGTGTGTGTGTGTGTGTGTGTGTGTGTGTGTGTGTGTGTGCGTGTGTGTGTGTGTGTGTGTATGTGTGTGTGTGTGTTTTTGTATTACTGTCAGGTTATATATCAGCACTACAAAAAAAACTGCCATTTACAGTAAACAGACAGCAATATTCAATCTGAAACAATCAGAACGGTTAATGTAATGATCCGTTCTTTCCAAGGGTGTCAAATATAAAATACCCAAGTATGCAGACATCGGTATTTACTATAATGTTCTCTCATTCTCACTTTGAATTGCAAATTGCCAATTGGTATATGAATAGAATCTCCTCTGGGGATCTACAACAAGGTTTACACAGGCCTCTTCTCCAGTTTTATATTTTATACTTGCAAGTTTCCACATTAGAGTAAGATATGCCATGCAGCAGAATGCTTTGTGAAATCATAACACACTGCACTAGCAGAGAGCAGCTAGCATCTAGAGGCCATCAATTTAGTTCCAACCACCAAGTAAAACACTCTTATCACAACTACAAGAAAAGTTCATTGGAAATCTACACTGTTTACAAGGATATAACTACTTGCTGACTTGCGGGGAACTCCAATAGTAGAGAATGGGTTGGGGGAATACTAGTACGGATGACTGTCAACAGTGTACCTATGACACACAAGTCAGTTGTATGGCAAGAATGCAACTGTTTTATTCAACATCCAGGATTCTTCAACACAGTCACTGGGTTGAATCCCAAGCAGTGAAACCCCAGGGTATAAGAAGCTAGAAACAATAAAGCTTTACTAGAAAGGCTCACCCAGGCTCTGCCACAGCTTGCTGTGAGGGGAAGGTTAGTTTGCTTTTTTTTTCTTGTACTTTGTATTACTTTATTGCCTTTTTCTATTTTGTATACTGTGATTTGTTTTCTTTACACTGTGTTTTACTTGTATTCTGCTTTTAACTGCATATTAACACTTGAAAAGACACCACAGCTCTGTCTCTTCAGTCAGACAGAAATTTTAACCATTCTCCCACCCTGTTACTGTTGTGTTCTTAAAGACCACAGTCTTTCTAGTCGCCTGCCCCTTATGTTAATTTGACTATATATCTCGTTTCCTCTCTCTTTTTACTGGCTGGTGTGAGTAAGCCCAACATTATCATTTTGTGAAATCACTCCCCTTCAACTATTTAAATTTATTGGCCATCCTACTGTATTCCATGGTACCAGAATACAAAAGTACCCAACCCCTTTCAATCTAGTTTGTTCTTTTAAAAATAGTGGGTCTCCACTAAAACGTAACTTTTTAGATAGCTAAACCTTAAGTTACCCACTTTCATGTCTAACTGCTTAGTGTACACTGCAGTGTTTAGGATAAAACATTTTTTTCATCTTACCTTTAAGCATCTATTGCAAGACCACCAGTTACTGGAGAGCCCACATCTCAGTAGTCATCTTGGAAATAGTGCTTCTGTTTTCTCCTGGTGAGAGAAGGAGTATACTGATATTATTTCCTGAAGACTGCTGATCACTAGAAAGCCTAACAACTGCTTTATAGGTGACAGCTTGGAATCTGTGCTTATATTCTGATCCTGGTGAGAGTAGGAGCAGAGTACATTGATTCCTGACTGTTTTGGATTGAAGAGTGAGTGCCTGCGCTTAACGTTTCTGATTGGTCTGGTTGCAATTCGAGGCATCTACCAGAAAAAGTCTACAAGCCTACAGTCCTGTGCATCATCTGGGACAAGACTGTGGATCACCAAACAGGCTATGGCCTGCTTCTCTTCTTGGGACTGATGATACCATTTTGCTTCAGGTGAGAAAAGAAGCAAAGGCGTATTGTATCCCAACATAGTGAAGCTGTGCTGAGACCAGCATTAAGTAGTAGCCATTCATGTGACTCCCCTCTTTTCATCATTCTTGACAAGCTAACTCTTTGTTTTCAGTAAGCACTGCTTGATTTGTTTCTAACTTCAGAATATCCGCCTAAATACTTCATCCTTAAATTTTCAGGGTCTGCATATTAGTTTCCCCTCAAGTGTTTGGCAGTGCTCTGTACAGACTCAGACACCTTGAGTGACATTTTTCCCCTGTAAAACCACAACTGAAAGTTTTCCAATATCTAGTTGCACACAGGACAATTAGTTTGCAGTGGCGAGCACTGTTCACATAGTTGCAAACTGGATACTCCTGACAGTGATTGATATTGTCACTCCAACAGTCTTATCAATAAAAAAGGGTCTGTTGCCATGGATATGAACTTTCCTACTGTCTCCATTACTGGCTTGGTGGATATGGGCACCTTGAAGCAATGTAGAAATTGGCTCATGTTTACTGACAACCAGTTATTTTTCAAATAAACTGATACTGTATGTGAGAGATGTATTTATTCATCATCACTGGACACAAAGAAGTACTCCTAATGTCAATAAGGTTGTCAGTAGTACACACGCTGCACCCATCACGCACAATTCAAAGCAGACATATAGCCTCACATATACTGAGGCACTTACATGTAACATTCCTAAACCACAAAGACCTCCTAGACAAAGTACACATAAGAAATACACTCAGCAGCCCCAAACGCACTCTTTCCAAAACAACATCCACATCAACACATGGAGCTACATCTCATGAAGCCTCTACCTCTAAGCCTATAAGGCAAGTGACCACACAATACAACATTCTAGTCATTGGAGACTTCATTGTGAGACACACTGATGACCCTCTCATCAGGTTGAGTAAGGAGAAAGTTACAGTCAGTTGCTTATCAGGGACTAGGATCTGTCACATTACGCATGCACTCAGGTCAGTGGACCACAATTACCAATATGACTCAGTCATAGTCCATGTACCTCCCGAGACTGTATGAAGAGAGACATCATAGAACTCTCAGAATATGTGCCTCAGTCTGGTATAAGCCTAGCACTGAGCAGCATTTTACCTTCTCCAAGGATGATGCCACAATACGAACAAAAGATGATTGACTTTAATAACTGGCTTAGTTTCTGGTGTCATTCTAAGGGGTTGCAATATTTGTCAGCATGGAAGGAGATGGACAACAAACCATGCTGCTTTGCCAGGGATAGTCTACACCTCTCCCTTCTAGGCTTTTAAATATTAGCTAAAACATTGTCTTCCCCCATAGAGCCTTTTTTAGGCAATGACAAAATAGAAGTACTTCCAACATAGCAAATCAAAACCAAGAAAATCTAAAGGCATTACTGCTCAATGTTAGGAGCCTAAACAAAAAAGTTCACTCCCTAGAAGCTCTGAACTTTAAAAGGGGCTTTAAAGACACACTGTCATTGAGCCCAGGCCATTTTAGTGCATCAAGTCTTAACTGCCATTCTGTTTCCAAAGCACCCACTTTAAAATTTCCTGGGCTCAATGACAGTGCGTCTTTAAAGCCCCTTTTAAAGTTGAAATCCCAACAAATTTAATTTAATTTAATGGAATGTTGTATTACTAAGTTGGGTGAAAACACTATACATTGGTAATGCATTGTCATTAGTTAAATCTAGTATGTTTATCATGTTTTTGCAGTATTCATCATCAGTATGGTTATAATACATATATGGTTACATATACATTATACATGAGATACATGTATTATATATAAATAAACAGTTTTTACAAAGTTTATATACATATTATGTTTTTAAAAACAACGTTGTGTGACTATATACATATTAATTAGGGTGATGTTTTTATTGGGTGGGGTATTTTTGATTTTAACCTATGGCTATGGGTTGAGTGCAATAAATATATGAGAAAGTGAAGTTTTAAACGACTCTGAAGAAGCCAGTTGTACTGGTGAAAGCGCTAAGTCGTGTTTTTTTTTGGTAATAAAAGTGTTTAATTCACTGTTCTCCGTGGAGTGTCCTTTGTGGTTTCACTGTTTTTATTATTTTGCGTTTTGTGCCCCGAGTGGGTCTTCCTGTGATCACCTCTACTATTATCCTAAGCAAAACCATTTCTATGATCCAATTAAATACAACTCTAACTTGTCCGCACCTACATTTCAGCCAAACTTATCTGTTCTCCCTTACATCCATCACCTTGAACTCACATGCCCTCTACTATAATTTTTTGGATCTTACTCTACCATCACAATACAATCATCACCTCAAACTATTTTGCATTAACTCCAGGCTTACCACCTTCTCTTCTACTATACACACAAACTAGCATTTCACCATAATTTTACTACTGACCAATCACATCTCCCCCACCCATTCTCATCACAAACTGCAAGGTAAGACACCTAACCACATTGTCTGAAGTCAAAACATTTCCAACCTTACCTTCAGCTGCACACACATCACATGATAATCTCTAATTACACCTGATACTACATTCAAACAGAAATTCCTTTTTACTATTTTTAAAGCCAATATCACAGTGGACATGCTTCTCTTAACTTGCCTTGACTCTTTACTCTTAATTCTCAACCTCGCTACACCTATATCTTCACATAACCCCACACCCCAATACACATCAACAACCTCCTCTAACTCTCTCCCCAATAAACAACACAGCTTCTCATGCATCTCCTCCCAGCTTTTCCCCTATACCCACCCATTTTATTCAAGCCACAAACTGGCCTCCTCAACCTCTTATGAAAAGTACAGTTGTGTACACTTACCATAAATGAAGATGTTTGAGTGTATTCACTGTTGCAGTCATCACATTTGGGTTATCTGCTTGCAGTAGCCCTTAGTCGGACGAATTAACAAAGTCTTGGGTCCTGCGTCGGTTGCTGTAACTTCTTCTGTGACGTCAGGTCATCAGGGGTATAAAACATGCACTCGACGCCATTACATCAGTTTTTCTTGCCCCAGATGTCAGGTGCCCCCTAATAGGAAGCAATTAAATCTATAAATACACAAGGTTATACCTCCAACAAAAAAGCAAATACACAAAAAAGCTTTTGAGCCTAGTAAAGGAGAGTAGAGGTATAGCCAAAAGAAGTAAGGGGGCTGGGGGAGGGTAACCAGGACTGCAATAGTGAATACACTCGAACATCTACATTTATGTTAAGTGTACACAACTGTACTATGTTCTTTGTGTTTCACTGTTGCAGTCATCACATTTGGGTAGATTCCAAAGCTAAGGATGGGAGGAGGAATTTGGATAGCATTAAGACCAGCTAAAAGGCCCTGCAAGAATGCAGTGGAGAAGCCAGCTCTGGATTTAGAGAAAATTAGCAGATGGTAATGCTTGGTGAAAGTATGTACTCCAGGTAGCAGCTTCTAGGATGTCCCTGGTAGGGACACCTCTAAGAAAGGCTGTAGAGGTAGATGCAGCCCTAGTTGAGTGGGGTCTGATCCCCTCTGGGATAAGTTTTCCATGGTGCTTGTAGCAGAAATTAATGCAATGGCCTTTCCATTTGGAAATGGTTTGCTTTGAAATAGCCTTCCCCTCTGCCCCTGCAGCAAATGGCACCAGCAGTTGTTCAGATTTCCTTTGAGGTTTAGTCCTGTCTAAGTAGAATCTACGTTGTCTGTGCACATCTAAGGAGTGCAGTATCTGTTTCCCTTTGTTCTGTGGATTAGGAAAGAAGGTTGGCAAATGAATGGACTGATTACGGGCCACACTGGATACCAACTTGGGCATGAAAGAGGGATTGGTCCTGAGGGACATCCTGTCCGTGTGAAAGATGATGAAGGGCTCCACTGCCATAAGAGCCTGTAATTCAGTTACCCTTCTTGCTGAAGTGATTGCTAAAAGGAAAGCTGTTTTCCAAGAAAGGAATTTTAAGTCTGCAGTAGTAGCTAACTCCAAAGGAGGAAGATTGAGTTTCTCCAATACAAAGTTAAGGTCCCAGGCTGCTGTTGGAGCTCTCCTGGGTGGCCGTAAATTTTCGGCCCCTCTGAGGAACTGCTTGAGCAGTGGATGAGAGAAAAGGGGATGCTCTGTGTTATAATGAGCTGAAATGGCTGAGGAGTGAATTTTGATGAGAAGAAAGACAGGCCCTTGTGAAGCATCTCAGTTAAGTATTGTAAAATCTGAGGTAAATTGGGCACTGCTGTGCTCATCCCTTGATATTGGTTCCACGCACAGAATCTTTTCCATTTTTCAGCATAAGATTTTCTACTACTAGGCCTTCTTGCCTCTAAAATGATATCCACCACTGGTTTACTGGGGGATGGTAAAGGAGAGATTGGGTAATTAGCCAGGCTGCTAGGTTCAGTGTTTGAAGCTGAGGGTGCAGAATCCGGTTCTCCTGCTGAGACAATAGGGTAGGAATCTGAGGTAGGTGCCATGAGGCCAACAGTGACACACTGCGCAAGAGGGGGTACCAGTGTTGGTGCAGCCAGTCTGGCGCAATCAAAATCGTCCTTCGTTTGTCTTGCTTGATCTTTAGTAGTACTTTGGAGAGTAGAGGCAGAGGAGGAAAGGCATAAACTGAAAGTTTTTTTCCAGCTGCAGGACAGAGCATCCACTTTCCAAGCTTGTTTGCGTGGAGTCCTTGTGCAGAATTTGTCCAACTGATGGCTCGGGGGGGGGGAGGGGAGGCAAACAGGCCTATATCTGGGCTCCCCCATTTACTTGTCAACATGTTGAAAATCCTTGGTTCCAGTTTCCACTCGTGTGGGTCCATGAGGTTTCTGCTTAGTTTGCCTGCCAGTGACTTAGTTTTCCAGCAGGAATTGAGCTTGTAGATACACTTGGTAGCTCAGGGCTGTGTTCCACAATGCCATGGATAGTCTGCAGAGGGGGTAAGAATGTGTACCCCCTGCTTGTTTATGTACAACATAACAGTGGTGTTGTCCATCTTTACCATTAATTGTCCTGGAAGAATGTGGTCCTTGAAGGCTGTCAGAGCATTCTGTACAGCTAACATTTCTTTTTGATTGATCTGCAGGTGGATTTGACTTGGGTTCCATTTGCCCTGAATGCACCTCCCTGCCAGGTGAGCCCCCCCCATGCATAGTCTGATGCATCTGTTGTTAGGATTTGGGAGGCAGGGGGTAGTGTGAATGGTAGTCCCTTGTTTTGGTGGCAGGCCTCTGCCCACCAAAGGAACTCTAGGCATAGGCAAGGTATGACAGGAATAATTGCTTCTAGATCCTGAGAATGTTGACACCATAGGCTCTTTAGATACCATTGTAGTTTCCTCATATGCAGTCTTGCATATGGAATAAGAAGAATGCAGGCGGCCATGAACTCCAAGGCTTGAAGTATTTGCCTTGCAGCTAGCAGGGTTTTTGTGGCCACTTGTTTGAAGTAGGTTGTCAAATTAATTTGTTTCTCTGGCGTGAGGAAAGCTATCTGGGAAGTTGTATTCAAGCTTGATCCCGGGAATATAATTTGTTGACAGGGTACCAGGTGTGATTTCTTTTCATTTATGGTGTACCCCAGACAGGTTAGCACCCTTTGTACAAAAGCCAGATGATTTAAAAGTATGTCCTGGGTTTCTGCCTGAATTAGACAATCATCCAGGTTTGGGTATATTGAATATTTCTTTGCCTGCAAAATACAATAACTGGAGCTAGGCACTTTGTGAATACCCTGGGCATAGTAGATAAGCCAAAGGGCAGTGCAGAGAACTGATAGTGAGTGTAGCCTGCTTTGAATCGTAGGTATCTTCTGCAAGATTCCCTGATTGGGATGTGCAGGTATGCTTCCTTTAAATCTAGTGTTGCCAACCAGGCGTCTTTGCCGAGCATAGGAAGCCACTGTTGAAGAGTCAGCATTCTGAATCTTGGAATAACCAAAAAGGTGTTTAGAGTAGACAGGTCCAGGATAGGACTCCATGAATCATCTCTTTTGGATACCAGGAAAAGTCTTGAGTAGAAACCTTGTCCCTTTTCCTCTTCTGGTACCAATTGAATAGCCCCCATGCTTAAGAGAGAAAGTACTTGCTTTTGGGCCTCTGCCCACTGATTTGAGGGTAGATCTGGCTACCCGCTTGGTGTTCGTAATGTGTGGAAGTGAAATCTGTATCCCTGGGACACTATATTTAAAACTCATTTGTCCTGGGTAATGAGTTCCCAGTTCTTTGCATGAAGAGCAATCTTTTCCCCCCAAGGGGGCAGTCAGTTGAGAAGTGCTTGGAAGTTTTAAAAAGACGTCCTTGAGACAGTTTACCATAGGGGGAGTTTTATTACTGCCAGATTTGGAATGGAGGACCCCCACTGCTTAGTCCTGTGCATACCCTGGGACTGAAGCCTGGGAGCTCTGCTGGATCTGGGTTTGGAATGAGAAGGTCTGGAAGAGGCAAGAAAGGACCAATTCTTGGAATGCCAATGCCTACTAAACCTTGGAGGTTGTACTTGTAAAAAATCTTTAACAGTTTGCATAGATTTAGCTTTTTCCTCCATGTTTTTAAGGACTTCTTCTCCCTTGTTGCCAAACAGGCGGTCCTGGTTTAAGGGAGCATCCAGTAATTTTGCTTTAACATGATCTGTCAAGGACTGCTCCTTAAGCCAAGCATGCCTTCTAAGTACAGACCCAGTCACAGCAGCCCTGCAAGACACCTCTAGTGAATCAAAACCACATTGCAAAGTGTGTCTTCCAACTTGTTCAGCTGAATGCAGTAAATCCTGTAAATCCTTATTTTCAGCACAATCAGGAATCAACATAATTTTCTGCTTAAGCAATCCAATAATATGCTGCTGATACTTTAACATATGAAACTGACAGTTTAAGGCCCTAATGGCCAAAGTTGCAGAAGTGTATACCTTCTTACCCCATCTATCCAGAGCCCTGGAATCTCTATGAGAGGGGGTAGGATTTTTGGCAGTAGTAGCTTTAATGCCCTTGGGTCCTTGGGAAATGGTCTCAGGATCCGCAGTAGGATTTTTCTTGTGAGAGTCAGGGACCCTGTAATATCTATCAGGTTTTCTGGGAGCAGGAGGTAAAGAGTCAGGAGCCAAGCTGGATTCCGAAAAGACATCATCAACAATGTCTATTACGGGAGGTATGGCTAAAGGCCTGTGCTGGGGCAGGAGTAAGAAATCCCTAAGCCTCTTTTTACAATCAGAGAAATCCTGACTTTCCCAATGAAAATGCTCCCTGAGAGTATGCATGGTTTCACAAAAATAGAAATCCTCTGGGGGGGGGGGGGGTAGCAGAGGGAATAGATTCCTCAGCATCAGAATCCTCATAAGTAGATAAGGGTAAATCCTGGTCATCAGAGGAAACAGAAAATTCAGAATCCTGGTCAGAACAGAAGTATCATAAGCAAACTCAGTCCTAGGTCTCTTAGAGGGGGAAGGCTGGCTCCCCCCTGATTAAAGTAATAAGATCTTCAGCCATTCTTATCATTTGTTTTTTAGGCATAGAAGCCTGACCATGCGGTCTGGGCACCAGTTTTCTAGGCATGGTTAGAGTTTTAGGCCTTGAAGAAGAAGATGGCGTCCATTTAATATGCAAATCAGTAGGCCTGAATACACAGCAGCTTTGGACCCATCCAAGGTAGAGACATCTGCAGGTTCCACAGTTGAAGCATTTCGCGGCACACCGGACTCCGAATGGGTACCAGTAGAGGCCTGCGAATCTGAAGTAGCGGGTATCAGGGGCTGCGAAAGTACCTGAGTACTGGCGAACTGGTGACTGGCTTAGGAGAAGCATCGTCGGCAGCTTTGGACCTAGGCGGCCTGTCTCTGTCTTTATCTTTGCATTTTTTCGGAATGTTGGTAGTCGGATGGCTTACCAAAGATATAAGGATAATTGAACCGAGCACCAAAATATTTAGAAGCGAAAATATACAGACGACGGATAGTTCATGGTTTAAATAAGGCACAAAACTGACAGCGAGGAACGTCGTGGTCAGGGCCTAGGCAAGGAATACAGTACGAATGAAAATCTTTATGAGGTATTTACTTTCCACAAGTAATGCAATTATTTACTTTTACTGACATCGGTTTAGAGCAAGAAAAAGTTTCCCCAATGGGAACTTAGCTTTTAGTTGAAGACTTTGGTTCTGAAACTCAGAAATGAAAATTTCAGGAGTCAGACGGCCGGCACTTGCGAACTGCTTCTACTGCACAGCAAGAAAGACAGATGTAATGGTGTCAGCTGCATGTTTTATACTCCTGACGACCTGACGTAATGGAAGAAGGGACAGCAACTGATACAGGACCCAAGACTTTGTTAATCAGGCCAACTGAGGACTACTGCAAGAAGATAACCCAAATGTGATGACTGCAACAGTGAAACACGAAGAACATCCATATGTGACACCAGTACCCTCACCTAGGAATAAAAAAACAGTTCCCATGCTACACATTCCTCATTACCTATCTATTCAAATGTGGAGACATACATCCTAACCCTAGCACACCCTCTAATCCTAACCACAAGAGTAACCCCAAAGATTTAAACATACTTGCTCTTAACCTTAGAAGTATATGGCCTCAAGCTCAATGCCAAAAAGTGCAGTGTCATCCCCTTTGGTAAAAACTCTGTACCCATGAACTACCACATAGGCATGAATCTACTTAACACCGAATGTGTGATAAGTGACCTTGGGACCCAGGTGGACAGTAGTCTTTCCTTTGATAGTCACATCAACAGTAGTCAGGAAGTCCTTCTATGTGGCACACCTCATCATAAAAGGGTTCTCATCCAGGAAAAAAGAGGTCATTGTTCCCTACTGCCACTCATTAGACCCATTATAGAGTACAACGCCCCTTTTGGAATGTACTTCACAAGACATCTGCAGCAGCTGGAAAGGCCACAGAAGTACCTCACAAAGAGGATTACTGGTCTCAAACAAATGCCCTACACTGACCGCCTCAAAAAAACTCCAGCTTTACTCCATAGTATATCGCCTACTCCGAGGTGATCTCTGCCTAACATATAAAGCTATGTCAAACTCAGAGCTGTTGGACATGCTACACCTAAAGAAATCCCAATCCCTCCAAGCTACACGCTCTAGGGACCTAAACCTTGTCACCACAATAAACAGGACATGCTGGAGGGATAGATTCCTGTCCCAGAGACTTCCTATATTCTGGAACAAGCTACCCATCCATGTCAAGCAAAGTTCTTCATCAGCACTCTTCAAGAAAAATCTTGATGAGTGGATGGGAAAATGGAAATACACCCTGGGGATCACTTCTGTGTCTCTGCTGAACAGTGGCACAGGAAAATAACTTTCTTGGGTGGCGTAAGCTATGGTACCTTGCTGGCTAGGCTTACATAGGCCCTTGGGCCGACAGCCTAGTACCTACCTATGAACCTATATGTAATACAACAGCCCCACTGCATGCCTGGATTGACCAAAAAAACCTGACATACTAGCCATTACTGAAACATGGCTAGACCTCAGTGTAAAAAACTCAGACATAATACCTCCAAACTTTGCAATAACCAGAAGAGATAGATCTAAAAAAATGGGGGAGGGATAGCACTTCTATATCCCTCTACACTCAACATCACACCCTACACCAGTAATATACCCATCTTTTCCAGTGCTGAGGTACTAATCTCCTTTTTGAACCTCAATATATCAAAAAGAATTTGCATAATAGTAATATATATCCCACCAAGTAACAATATACCAGTGTTGGAAAATATTTTATCTTGGACATCCCAAACAATAAACCTTTAAACAATAATCTTAGGAGACGTAAATGTAAATACAGATTGGCAAACCACAGCTTCCGACTCCCTCACAAATAGTATAAGTCTGTATGTTTTTTCTCAGCTTATCAATGCTCCGATAAGATACTGCAAAGATCTTACCTGCCAATCCACCTTAGACTGGATTCTAGTATCCCACCCTGCCAATTACCCCTCTTCTGGTACACTGTCTAGTTCCCTGAGTGATCATCTTCCAGCTTATTCCCTTAGAACAAACTCCGAACAACTAAGAGTACACACTATAAAATCAGTTAGGAACTCAACTAATTTTTGTCAACATAAATTCAACAATCTCTTACAGGAAATAGACTGGACACCCCTTAAACAGCTACCCCTTGACGCTGTACTATACTTTAATAACACCTTCTTTCACATACTTAACACCCTAGCTCCCATTCATATGAAAATAATCAAAAAGAACTCAGCGCCATGGCTCTCTAAGGAATCTAAACACCTGATGAAGCAAAGGGATCTGTCCTGGTCAACCTGGAAACAAAACAAAAATGAACAAAAAATTTCAAAACACTAAAGTGACAGAACTAATCAACAGAGATAAGAAGTCATATTATTCCCAGCTTCAACTCCAGCATAAAAGTAAATGTTGGTACTCCATATCTTCTCTACTTAACCCTGGAAGAAATAGAGAGTACACCCTATCACCTGATACCCCTCCATCAAAAATAGCCAAAAACTTTAACAAGCACTTCATGAAATCAATTTAGTACCTACTAACACCCCAAACGCTGGAACCCCCCCCCCCTTCAACCTATTCAGACACCAACCCCAGGCCGTCAACTACTTCTAACCCTGTCATTCCTAACCCCCCTACTCAACAAAATGTCATACAAACCCCATTCTCATTTCAGCCCATACCCACTGACACCTTTAAGAAACTGCTATAAAAACTAACACCCTGCCCTACCTCAGCTGATAACCCCCCCCCCCATATTACTTCAAATTGGCTGCTAACTCAGTCGCCTACCCAATCAATATCCTTATAAATAGGTCTTTATCCGAATCAGAAGTACCTACCATATGGAAACAATCTCACATCATCCCCATCCAGAAAGGAGGGAACTCTTTTTATCCATCTAATTTCTGTCCTATATCCATCTTGTCACCCATATCCAAAGTTCTCTGGAGAGAGGTATCCATCAGCAGGTAATGCAATATCTATTGCAAAACAATCTTTTAACCAAAACCCAGCATGGATTCTAACCTAGCCACAGCAAAGCTACAACGCTACTATCTTTTACAGACACTGTGAACAAGGCTAGAGATGCAGGATGCTATACAGCCTCAGTATTCTTTGATCTCTCAAAAGCCTTTGGCACAGTGTCTCACCCGTTACTTCTGAACACACTGTCTAACTTAGGCTTCTCACATAACACAGTAAAACGGTTTCAAAGCTATCTCAAGGATCGTAAACAAGCAGAGAAATGGACAACCTTCACACTGCCTCTTACCCTGTGACCCTCATTCAATACTCTGATGATTCACCAAAATCTGCAGTGCTCAATCACTACCAGAACTACTTTCAAAAACTCAACAGTCCTTTACTGCAGTCGAATCCTGGCTAAGAAATGCCCAACTCTTACTTAATCCAAAAAGACAAAACTAGTACTCTTTCATCCCCAAAACACCTCCCCTGTCATTGATCATTTTAACATCCTAGCATCTGACAACACTGTCATAGAAACAGTGCAGGAAACCAAACTTCTAAGTGTTATCATTGATAATAAACTTTCATTTGACCCCCCCCCCCATATACAGCAAAATATAAAGAAAATTCATCAAAAACTGGGATTACTGCAGCAACCAAAACTACCCTTGCAAAAACATTTTTACTTCCCTCCCTTCTTTATGGTGCCCCTCTCTTAACTATCCACCTTGCAAAACCTTATTTCCAAGCCTACTGCCTGCCCTGCACTAGCCAGTCTAGTCGCACCTTACACACTAAATCGATCCCTATGATCAGAAGACAAAAATCTCTTAGCTAACTCAAAACCCAAAAGAAAACCTTGTCACTCTCTGTATTCATACATTGTCTCTATACTTTGGAATTCACTACCTCTAGCTACCAGGTCTATGCCTGGCGTAACACATTTCAAAGCATCTTTAAAAAAATCATCTCAAAAATACATGGCTCTGCTCCTGCATAAAGCCTACCTATTGCTCAGGTCTTCCTCTTCTGTCACATTTCAATCCCTCACAGACTACTATACCAGATCCTTAAGCTACTGCTCAGGCTTTACTGCTTCTATTCTTCTTAACTCTCTCTCACTATCTATCTGCATCACTAACTTTCGGGCTGCTATTTTCCTAACTGAAACTAACATTCTATTTTGCATGCACTTTAACAGTCAATGTCGCACATTGCACTACATACATACTATTTTTTTGACACTATCTACATCATGTATAGTGAGAGTGACTATTATTGTCTGTAATGTTTTAACTGTATAGAATTATCTAGATGTGTAGTAATATATTGCAACATATTGTAGCAGTTTGTTCTTTCAACTTATTTTTTGTACAGTATTTCTAATGTAATTTTTATTGTATTGGATTATACTGTATTTGTATTGTACTGTATGTGGAGCTTTTCTCCCTAGGCCTCTGCTGAAAACAGGTTCTGTAAACCTAGTCAGACCACCCCGGTAAACAAATGTCAGATAAATAAATAATTATATTAGCTTGACAAGTGTTCGTCTTTCATAGCCAAAAGCAAAGCAGATGAACAGCTTTTACTTCTTCCTATAGGCGTGCACTTGCACCAAGCAGAAGCAAAGGTGGAGGTGCAGATGTCCACATTGTAAAGAGCTTCCTCTACCCTGGTTTCTGTCCCTGCAAAGAAATAAATGGAGATTCCAACTGTCAATTATAATTCTCACTTTTTGAAGGAAATGTAGGTTGGTCCTAAGTAAATGCAATCTAAGCAGAAGACCAGATGTATCCCCTACAGATAAGGGATCCATGGTCCAAAATTCTAAAAGCAAAGGTGATAGATGCCAGGTTTGCAATTTTCTAAGAGATGAACTTCAAACCCATAAATATGAAATGAAAACATCCAAACCCGCCAATCAAGAAATTCAGGCCCCAAGGAATAAAATGCTTCCTTAAAGGTACTGCTTGACCAACTGATTCTGGGTGACAGCCCATTCTCCCACAAGGTCATGCTGTGTACAAGAAGGCTGAAATGTGTAATGTGAGTATCAGGTAATTGAGTCTTTTGCCATACAGATTAGGAGCACAGGCATGCTGGCACACAGAGTGGCACAGGATACCTCAGGATGCAGGTGAATAACCTCTTTGATTTGGCAGTGTGTGTCTGTCAAATGAAAGGATTCCTGGCAGTTTCTTTTACCTATGAGTGCCAAATTCAAAGGCCTGGAGGGAATAGGGGGTCTAAAGAAAGAACTAGGCCCCTAAAGTGGAGCTGGCTCTTACCACAACCACATGAACTTCTTTGGCTTGTACCACAAGGTTTTCCTGTACTGCCAAGAACCAGAATGTCTGAAACCACAAGGTCAAAAAGGGACAAAAGCAATAAGGTTTAGTCCTTCTGTGTATTCTGTGATAAGACATGGCAAACAGGTGTAACTTACTCTGTCTTGTTATGAACATTTATCCACAGAGAGTTCCCCCTTGCTCGCTGCACAGAAAAGAGGGGGGTCAAAACATTCCCCCAGGGGTAAATAAGTTGATCTGTGGAGGACCACAGTTCCAAAATATCTGCTGTAACTATGGCTCCTCTACCCTTATCTCCACGCCTGGAGCGAATAAGCAGATCTGGGAGGTCAAAGAGTATGTTCACTTCATCTGAAATGTGAAATGCTTAGACAATGATGCCCCAGTTTATAAACCACTCTCTCAAATGCACTCTCTTTATACACAGGGGTCCTAGTGTGTGTTCCTTGCATGTTCATACACCACACAATGGACTGTCAGAAGAATAAAGAGAGGCTCTGGATGTACTCCCTCCCACATGCATGAAGGCTAAGAATGTGGAACCACTTCTTTAGGAGAACCCCTTCTCTAGAACTGTGAAAAAACCAAGATGAGGTTTCCACCAGCAGGTATGCATCAGCAAAACCTTCAAGTGGTCCAGCTACAGGAAGGGGAGGGTACACCAACAAATCCTGGTATCATTTATCACTCCAAGGCAAGGTAATATCAGATTAACATAAGCATAAATTTAGGAGCACATGATGACTCAGCAGTCAGAGACACCTTAATGTCCAATGAAACATCCACATCCTCAGGCATACAAAAGACACTGAGAGTCGTGGTGTTTGGAAGACACAAAAGAGTATGAGACTGGATCTTCTGCTGTGATATTCCCTAAGCAATTAAAGTCATGGTCTCCTGGGCCCACTCAGCAGGCTGCAATGACCTGTAATGGACAATGTCCACCTCCATACCAGTAACAGATATGGGATCAGAATGGACTACTTCTGATTTATGGTCTGCAGTTATAGAAGTATGTACTCAAGAGATGAAACTACGCATTCCCTCAATGCGGCCATAGGATCCAGTCTGCTATGAGGAAGCATATGCAGTTCTTCGTCCAAGACAAACTCCATCACTGTAGGACATACCTCAATGAATACATCCAACATACATGAAAGAAGAAATGAACAGTACTTTGCATTGAAACTCAAGCGAATCAAATGAACTGAAGGAATTTCCTGTGAGGACCCAATACAATGATATGACAAAAGGCGTCCACCAAGTCCTGTGACAACATTCAGCTGTTCTGCAGCAGCAGTAGCAAGTAACCTCCCACAGAGTTTGACCAAAACCTGATGCATTAAATGCACTCACTGAAGTTTTTGAGGATCAAGATAGGACAGAAGGTTTCAGTCCCCTTCAACAACAGGAGGAAGGAGGAGGAGAACCTCTGGCTTTATTCTAATGTACGTCAGGTTCTTTGATCCCTGTAAAAAGCAGAGTCCAGGTGTGTCTCAACAGCTCGACAGAGGTGGCTTGACATTTGTGTGCAGCCCTTTACAGGAAAAGACATTAAGATTTATAAGATGTTGCTGAAAATGACCATGTCAAGAAACCACTATCCTACTGTGAAGTCCCTCCAAACAAGGTCAAATTAGAAGAAATGTTTATCTCGTGCACAGCTCTAAACTATAGTCAGGAGGGCAATTGCAGGGATGGCACTATCGCTCTCTTTGGGAAATTAACTGTCGCCACCGGACAGGATAACGTAATGTTATACATGACAGCCCTCTTTTGTCTGCAAGACTGCTCTTCTTATAGAAATGACTACACTTAGAAAAGAAGAGGAGGAAAAGGCTGAGTGTGACTTCCTAAAGGTCCTCCACAGTGGGTGGGGGCCTGGTTCCTTCTCTGAAGTCATCATCCATGACCTAAAAACACATCAAAAGAACCTCTCCTTCAGACAGTATATATGAGGACATATAAATACTCACTCGAGGATTTTCCACTCTGCTTGCCTGTTTTAAATCCACCCACTTGCCGTGAAAAAACAGTGTTTTGGTCAGAGTCTGCAGAGGAGTTAATTTTTCCTTATAGTTATTTCACATACCATTTCCCTGTTTACCGGAGTCAAAGTTTTAATGTTTAAGTGATGTAGGGTTAAAGAGGAGCTAAGCTGATCTAAGATTTTTTTGATCATTATTTCCCATGTTTTGCAGATACTAACCAATGAATCACTTAAGTAAGTACATATCGAGTGCATCAACTCACCAGAACAACAGGAATAATCCTGTCATATAAGTTTGCAACATTCTCTCACTTTTTTCCATTTTAGGTTAACCATTTGCAGTGATTAAAAAGAAGGCATAATAACATATTACCAGATGAATGAACTATTCATTATGCTATGAGCTTCAATCCTGACTATACATAATTTCTTGTGGACTACATTAACATGCCTTAAATCAATATTTAATTTTACTATTTTTCCCAACTAGTCATACAACTGTCATTTCTGTTCACTATGAAGCAAGCACATTTGACTGGAGCACTTTCCAGATATACCTAGTTAACACTCAAAGAACAGAATGCTCATTAGCAAACTAGTATGTTCATTTATTTTAATTAGGAATACACTGAAAATCTTGTATCAACAGTTGTATATGGATTTTCTGAACTACAACTGCTGCACATGACTGTACAGTTTTATACGTGAACTTACATTAACAGTAAACCTTCAACTAGATCACTGTTACAGTAGGGTAAGCTATATGGGTCATATCCTACTAAGGACTGGATAACCAGACAGCTTCAAAAAGCTTTAGGGCACTTTCCACATGCTCTAACTGCTGTACAGCTCAAACAGAATGGACTAAAGACAGTGGATAAAATGCCAAAGCTTGGGAACATTATTGCCTCAGAGCAAGGTATGCTAGAGCCCTAACAGCTAGGCCCGTGCTAGGAGAAAGTGGAAGGACACATATCCACACATAGGCATACAAATTCAACAAGAAAGAAAAGTATGGAGTGAGTTAGGGAGGATGGGTGTTCCAATTGCAACAGTGATCAACTTTAACATCTACTGTAAAGGTAATTTTACTTACACAGCTGTACTGTGCTCATCATTAGATCTCTTTTGCAGATGCCTAAGCTATGTGGGATGGCTAGCAGCGCTTAGAATTAAAGGAAGAAGTGAAGCCCACCAGCCCCAGAAGAATAGCTCTAGCAATGCTTGCTCTGGACCTAGAGAAAGAGTCCAGTTTGTAGGGCTTGGTAAAAGAATGCACTTCAAGAATCCATCCCTTTCTAAAAAGCTACAGAAATAGCCAAAGCCATGTTAGAGAGTGGGCCCTGACATTGCCTGGAAGTGTCTTGGTTATTGTGAGAACAGCAAAAAGCAATAGCATTAGATAACCATTTAGAAGCTGTCTGTTTTGACAGTATCACTTTTTCTTACCTTCACAGGAAACAAACAAACAGTTGATTAGAACTCTTAGGTTCATAGTAGGTACTAGGCTATCGGCCCAAGGGCCTAAGTAAGCCTAGCCAACAAAGTTACCTGGCTTACGCCAACCCAAGAAAGTTAATTCCTATTTCCCATCCACTCATCAAGATTTTTCTTGAAGAGTGTTAATGAGGAACTTTGCTTGGCATAGATGGGTAGCTTGTTCCAGAGTACGGGAAGTCTCTGGGACAGAAATCTATCCCTCCAGCAAGTCCTGTTTATTGTGGTGACAAGGTTTAGGTCCTTAGAGTGTGTAGCTCGGAGGGATTGGGATTTCTTTAGGTGTAGCATGTCCAACAGCTCTGGGTTTGACATAGCTTTATATGTTAGGCAGAGATCACCTCGGAGGAGGCGATATGCTACAGAGTACAGCTGGAGTTTTTTGAAACAATCAGTGTAGGGCATTCGTTTGAGGCCAGAAATCCTCTTTGTGAGGTATTTCTGTGGCCTTTCCAGCTGCTACAGATGTCTTGTGAGGTACATTCCAAAAGGGACGATGTACTCTATAATGGGTCTAATGAGTGTCGAGTAGAGGGGAACAATGACCTCTTTTTTCCTGGATGAGAACTTTTTTGTGATGAGGTGTGCCATGTAGAAGGATTTACTGACTACTGTGGCAATGTGTTTATCGAAGGAGAGACTACTGTCCACTTGGGTCACAAGGTCTCTTATCACACATTCGGTGTTAAGAAGACTGCCACCTATGTGGTAGTTCATGGGTACAGAGTTTTTACCAAAGGGGAAAACAACGCACTTTTTGGCATTGAGCTGGAGGCCATGGCTTTGACACCAGGCATCTGTCTCAGTGAGGCCCTTCTGTAGGATGTCCACATCATTTGGGGACTCGACTATAGCTCCTAGTTTGCAGTCATTTGCGAATTTAGTTAGCCAGAGGCCTTCTGTGTTAGCCGGTACTTCAGAGAAGTAGATACCAAACAGGACTGATCCCTGTGGTACTCCACTTGTCACTGGTTTGAAGTCAGATTTGGAGTCTGCAACTGTTACAGTGTGGGTTCTGTCAGTGAGCCAGTTGGCAACCCATCTTGTAACATAGGGATTTATACCTAGTTTAGTGAGTTTAGCTATAATTCCAGAATGGGGGATGGTGTTGAAAGCCTTGGCAAGGTCAACATAGGCTGAGTGAACCACCTTACCCTCGTCTACGGCTTTGGTGACTGCCTCAAAGAAGTCGACCAGGTTCAAGAGGCATGATCTGCCTTTCACAAACCCGAACTGGGTGGGGTCCAGAGTTTGGAGGTTACCAATGTCTGTTTATGAATTCCATGATGATACGTTCCATGACCTTGCAGACCAGGCACGTCAGGCTAATAGGGCGATAGTTCCCAGGATCCATGGTGGCTCCCCCTTTGCGGAGTGGGATAACTGTTGATGTGCGCCATTCAGTGGGCACAAAGACTGATGCGAGGCTATGATTGAACATGGTGCTTAGGTGGGGAGCCAGTTCGTTCTGAAGTTCGTGTAAAACACAGCCTGGGATGTTGTCCGGTCCCTGTGTTTTTGGCTTAAGAGAGTGCTGCTTTTACCTGTGAAGTTGTGATTACAGGGACTCTGCATTCTTCCTGTATAGATATGGGCCCTTTAGGGGGTAAGACAGGGGTAAAGTTAGCACTGAACCTCTCTGCCAGGATGTTGGCAATATCAGTTGGTTCTGTAATTTTTGTGCCATTGTGCTGTAACTCAGAGCAGATCTGGGTGTTGCCATTGAGATTCTTGACATAGCTATAGAATGCTTTGTGGTTGTCCTTAGAATCAGTGGCAATCTTGTTTTCATAGCTAGCTTTGGAGGATCTTATAAGGGATCTCAGCTTCTTGCTGAGGCTGACCAGGGAGCTCCTCCACTCATGGGATTTTACTCTCTTTTGTAACAATTTCTTCCTTCTGTTGTAGAGTTTGTTTATGGCAGGGGACCACCAGATTGGCTTCCTTTTTTTGGAGGATAGCGTCTTGGTTCTGTTTGGGATAGCACAATCCATGCACTCATGTAAGTGCTTACAGAGTGCATTTGTGAAGGATTCAGCAATCGTAACTGTACTGTCCATCTGCATTGGGTGTCATGAAGTTCACCACTTCTGTCTTAAGAAGCAGGAAGTTGGCTTTGGAGAAATTTTTTACTGTGGTCTCCTTAATGGGGGGTGGGGGTGGGATGTGGATATCTAGGGTAATTAGCTTATGGTCGGATCTGACCAACGAGGAGTTTACTTCAGATGTGGAACACCGGTCATTCATGTTGGTAATGACTAGGTCTAGGATATTGTTGCCCCTGGTGGGGGTGTGGATAAGTTGACCCAGGGCATTGGAATTTATGAATTCCAGAAAGCACTGAGCGAAGGAGTTGGTACATGAGTAGTTTTCCCAGTTAATGGTGGGGTAGTTAAAATCACCCAATATTAGGGTGTTTGGATGGACCCTAATATTTCTCAGTGTGTCAAGAGAAGAGGAGTGGGGATCCTGGGGCATGGTGGGGGATCTGTAGCAAGCTACAATTTGAATTGCAGTTTTGCCCAGAGTTAGTTGCGCTTGGATAACCTCGGCTGCATTATGCTGAGCAACTAGTCTGGAGGTGTGGATATCCTTAATGAATATGGACGCACCTCCGCTTTGGTGTTCCGCTCTGGTCGAAAAGTGTGGTATGAGTTATAGCCTGGTAATGCAGGGGTGCTCCCTGGAGCCTTCAACCAGGTTCTCAGTCACTGCACAGACATCGATGTTCTCCATTTTAAGTAGTGCCTCGAGTGAGTGCATTTTGAGATTTAGACTTCTAGCATTGAGTAGCATCACCCTCAGTTTTTGCTTGTCTGTTCCTGTTATGGTGGTGAATTTGTCATTTGAACCTTGCCTGAAAAAGGCGCTGTAGGGGCGGCAAGAGCCTTAGCTAGTATCTGGAATCCCAGGGGTGACAGGTGCAGGCCATCTCTGGCAAAGCATCATGGTCTGTTGAGCATGTCGTCCCAGGCAGACAGATACTGGATCCCCTTAGAATGATACCAGAAGCTTAGCCAATTGTTGAAGTCAATCATTTTGTCCTTGCACTGCGGTATCATTCTGGGCGATAGCAGGATGCTACTTAGGGCTAGGGTCATACCTGCCTGGGCTACAAGACCGGAGAGTTCTTCCATGTCTCTTTTCATGTAATCCAGGGAGGTACATCTCAGGTCGTTCACACCAACATGGACAATCACAGAGTCATATTTGTACTTGTTGTGGAGTGACCTGACTGCGTGGGTTATGTGGCGGATCCTGGAACCTGACAGGCAGCTGACAGTGACCTTCTCCTTGTTTAGCCTGGTGAGTGGGACATCAGTGTGCCTGACTATAGTGTCTCCTATGACTAGTGTGTTGGGTACGTTGTTTTGCCTTATGGGCTGTGGTTGAGTGGCACACTGAGTCTGTGGGCTATGTGTCATTTGGGTTGTGTTGGTGGTGGGAGGTTGCTTGCATTTCTGCTTTGGAGGTCTCTGTTGCTTGAGCAGATTATTATTGAGAGCCTCTGCGAATGTTTTTGTGGTTCTATGTGTGGATTTTGATGGCGTAGGTTTAGTGGGACTATGTGATGAGTGCGGTGTGGTACAAGTATTTACCTTCTCCTCTTGATTATCAAGTTCAGTCTTGGTTGGAGAGAGTTTTACTTCCAGTTTGTCTAGATACGTGCATCTTTCACAGGTTGTAGTGTTGGGTGGTAGGAGGAGAGGGTTGTCTGTGTACATGAGGCAATTGCTACATTGCCCCAAGATGCCCAGATTCATCAGATAGACAAAAGAGAACACTGGGAGCTGAGCCTTGGACATGCCTGAATAAAAAAATATTTTCCTCTAGACAAGTGAGGAAAGTGAGTACAAGAGCTGTGTTTCTCTAAGCAAGTAAGTACCAAAACAGTTTTCCTCTGGGTAATGAGGAAGGGTGAGTGCTGTAGTAATTTGTAGTTTATTTAGTGCTTACAACAAGTTCTGAACAAGTGCTGAGCACGTATAATTCAAGTGCTAAAACTAAGAATCTGTATCTGGATCTTGTTGTAGATAGGCTACATAGTGCTTACCACTCCCACTGATAAGCTAGAAGGCTTCCCTCCAACACAGAAAGGCTTGGGGGCACAGAAGCTTACAAACAGTCCTGGATACAGCAAATCTGTAGCCGGACTAAACTAGTTACAGGGAAGGTGGGAAACAAGCGCAAATGCAGGCTCTTAAACCAGAAAGTTGAAAGAGATGGAAAAACTGTCCAAATGGCCAATAAACTACAATTTCTGGGCCAGAAACCACTCTTGTGGTAGACAGGCTACCTAGTGCTTATCACTCCCACTGATAAGCTAGAAGGCTTCCCTCCAACACAGAAAGGCTTGGGGGCACAGAAGCTTACAAACAGTCCTGGATACAGCAAATCTCTATCTGGACTAGACTAGTTACAGGAAAAGTGGGAAACAAGCGCAAACACAGGCTTTTAAACCAGAAAGATGAAAGAGATGGAAAAACTGCCCAAACAGCCAATAAACTACAAATTCTGGGCCAGAAACCACTCTTGTGGTAGACAGGCTACCTTGTGCTTACCACTCCCACTTAAAGCCTTTGTCTTGTCAATGTGGTATCTGAGTTGCCGGTGGACAGCCACAGCATGCAGAATTCTCTATCCCCTATTTTTTTGGTTCTGGACAGAAAACAAGGAGATAGTAGCTCTGAGGATTAGCTTATGTGCAGTTGCTAGTTCACAGGCTGCAACAGCTAGTCTGTAAAGAGGACTGAGATCAGCTTCCACATTTATGTACCTCTTTACTGTGGTGTTGTCTGTAATCACAAGCAGAGGGTCTGGAATCCAAATATGGCTTAGAGATTTGACATTTATTAGTACCAACATTTCTTTGGCATTTATATGTTTTAGTTTGTCTTGTTAGCTTCACAGAGCCTAAACTTTCACCATCTTTTATACAGATTCCCAAGCAAAGTCTGAGGCACCTGTGATTAGAGATTGAGTAGGGGCTGAAACGGTAAAAGGGAGACCTATTTTGACAGACAACTGATTTACCCACAGAGTAGCTCCCTTTTTACAAACATCAGCACTGGTATCTGAAATGATAGGGAATGCTGGTGTTGGGTCCAGTCTGATTTAATGAACCACTGAATTTTCCTCATGTACAGCTTGGCCTAAGGAATCCTGAGAACTGCAGAAGCCATGAATTCTAGAATCCTGAGATATGCCTGGGTACAAGCCACAGCATGGCTGGAAAATACCAGAAACTGTTCTTGTAAAATTCCACTTTGTCCTGAGCAAGGGAAACCATCATGAGCAATTGTCATCGCAGACCAAGTGGCAGTTGTTCTAGAAACAGCATTGGCAATGTCATAAGAATAGTACAAAACAGGTGATGCTGGTAAACTGTACTTCCAAAAAATAATCCAAATGCATAAAAAGTAAAGGAAGCAACAGACCACGACTGTAGAGAATGCAAAATAGTTTAATCCACAACGAACATATTTTAGAAAGTGTTTGGTTAGCTGAGCCATAAAAGTCATTAAAGAATCCAGAGACTACTTGGTCTCTAAAGACTGAAGGTCACCAATTAAATTTCTCATATTCTCAAAGGAAACCAGCAGAAACATACACACACAAGCCTGCCAATTCTGTTTTGAATGCTAAGGTGGAAGAAGTACAAACTTTCTTTCCAAACCTATCAAAGACTTTTCCATCTTTATGTGAACGAAAAAGGAGAACAACGACCAGTAATTCCACAGTCACGGACTCACCAATAAGTGTACGACCACCTCAACTTCAAGCGAAATATTTATTCCACAAACATGAATGGAGACCACAAGTAGTGAAAATACACACAAATGGTTAAGCGCTTTCACCCACAAACACAGTGGGCTTCATCAGAACATTTGTTAGTAAACTTAACTCGCCTTATATTTGAAATTTGGCACCAATAGTCAACGAATGCATAGCTTACAAACTTTGGTCCATTTAAAACATTTGTAGCATTTAAAGCAATACCTACATAATACTCATTGTTTTCTAACTCGCCCACATCTATCGTGTCCATTGCAGGCACTTCAAAAAAAAAAAAAAAAAAAATATATATATGTATATATATATATATATATATATATATATATAAAGGAGTATGTTTCCACTAAAGAGACCATAACTCCTTCCAAAAAATAGAATTTAAAAGTTAATATGTGTTGCTATACAATTTAAAAAAAAATTTTAAAAATGATACTAAAACAAATATCATAAAAAATCAGTAACAGTCTATAAGAAACTTTAAAAATATCCTAAGCTGATAAAGCTGACAATTTTACATTTACAATATGTGACAATCTAATAAATGTACACCAAAAAAGTTTATAATAAAATAAAATAACATAAGATAAAATATTGTGTACCCAGAGCCCATCCAGTGGACTTAATATATATATTTTTGAACTGCAATATAGGTTCTGAATTCACTTCTTGCACCACTAGAATTATATGCTGTGATGTATAAAAATAAGTCAAGTACAATGAATAAAATATTTATAATAAATAACTGATAAATTCATTAAAATGTGATGTCTATTAACACCTGAATTATTATAACCAAACTATACATGATTATATTACATAAACATTCTTACATCTTTGAGATTGTTTTTTTCATCTCTAAAATATTAATTCATCTCTAAAATAGGCTTACATGGCATATGATAATTAAGGCCTGATGGAGTAGCTGTGTCTAGGTACAACTGCCACCAAACCTCCTTGAAACTCAACAGGGCTTTTATGTCACCCCCCTCTGGGGTCCATTATGATTGTTTCTAAGATGGCAAATTTAAAGTTATGCATGTCCCCCATCTTTTCAATGTGTCTATATAAGGCACTGGTGGAATCCTTCTTCCTAATGTTATGCAAATGATCGTAAATTCACTTTCTAAAACACCTCTCTGTCTTACCTATATAATAACTTGCACATTTACTACACCTGGCCAGGTATATGAGCATTTTAGTACTACAATTGCCATGTTTAAATTTAACTATTGTCTTCAGTCCATTCTGAATAATCATCTGTTCTTTTTCTAAAATGTACATGCATTGATTGCATGTACCACATTTAGTGGTATGTGTTTTGTTTCCCTTCTTATAACCCTTCATTCCTGCTGACTGTTGTTCCAACAAGCTTTTTATGTTCCTTCCCATTTTGTAAACGCATCTTGGTTTTTTACCCATTATATCCAATTATGTGGAATCCCCTAAAATCAAATACCAAAATGTGTTCAATATATTTACTACATTTTCTGCTACTGGGCTATACAATAATATAAAAGACCTCTGGTGGAGGACTGTCTCATTGTCATAGTTGTTCCTAACATTTTGAGTCTGGTTACTCACAAATCCAGATCCTAATAAGGGTTTAAATTTTGTACCCCATTCTTGAATAACATATTGTTCTATATTTTGCATCATTTTCAATGGATACCCTCTCTCTTGGAATAATTCTGTTGTAAATTTAATTTCTTCCACCATCTTGTTGAAATCTGAGGTCATATGGGCAGCCCGTATACATTGCCTTTTAAATATATTGTGTTTCATATTTTCTGGATGACAACTGCTATATTCCAAATAATCATTGGAAAAAGTGCTTTTTCTGTATATTCTGGACTTAAAGCTACCTTCCTTATTGTATATATAAGTGTCCAGATAAGCTATCCCTTCAATATTATGGGAATATGTAAATTGGAGAAATTCACTACTAAGGTTAAGAAATTGTAAGAATGCATCTAATTTTTCTTTGCTGTCATCCCATAATATGTAAATGTCATCTAAAATCTAGAATAATACTTGATACTCTTGAAAAACGTACTAGGAAATAAGATGGAATCCTCCCAGTCAAGCACAACCAGGTTGGTAAATATGGGAGCACAAGCTGCTCCCATAGCTACCCCCCTGGTCTGCCTGAAGTACTCACCCTCAAAATAGATGAAATTGTTGTCAAGCACTACAGACATCAATTCCAAAATAAGACACGTCTCATCCCAGCTAAAATGAGTGTGGTTAGTAATGCTGTTACAAAAAGCATCTAATCCTGCTTGTTCGGAATGCATGAAAATAGTTCGATAACGTCAATAGTGACAAAAATCAATCCTTCCTTCCATGCTTCTGTGGGATAGGTGCTTAGAAACTCCCCTGAGTCTTTCACCATATGTGATATCCTACTATAAACATGTTTTAACCTTGTGTCTATAAATTTTCCCATAGGGAATGTTTTTGATTTGCTGCCCGATATGATAGGCCGAAATGGGGGGGGGGAACTTTTATATCTTTGTGTACTTTTGGTATGCCCACTAAGGTGGTTAATCTGGGATATTTGATTCTAAGGTAATTATAAGTTTCACTGGTAATCCTACCATCAATGTAAAATTCCTCTATATAGGAATCTATCCTTTGATACGCTATATTAATCTCGTTGCTGGAAATTGATTCATAATTACCTGAGTAATAAAGAATATCATACATTTTTTTGGTGTATTCAATACTGTCATATATAACTACACCACCCCCTTATCCGGCTTCATCACCCTAACATTTGTATCCATTTGTAAAGCTTTTAATGTCTTCCCTTCATCTTTGGTTAAATTACTAGTAAAATTTGTTTTTGTATCTTATTGAACATTTGATAAATCTCTCTAGTCACAATTTTCTCATGTGTGCCCACCATAGGGTGACTGGGGGTATAAAAGTACTTTTTTTCTTTGTAATAATATCACTATTATTTTTATTGGTAGCAGTTGCTAGATACATCTTTGGCTTGTCTTTAAATAAAATAGCAATATTTATCTTTCTAGTAAATTGTTTAACTTCACATAAACAATCCACCAAATCAAAATATGGGTTTGGTATATATTTCATACCCTTAGCCAATAAATTAAAAAGTGAATCATGTATTTGTAAATTTGAAAAATTGTAAATGTTAAAGTTATTATATGTATATATAGTGTCATTAACTACAATTCCATTGTGTTCTACATGACTGTCTAACTGTTTATTTGCTACCACTGTTTGTTCCTCCACCATTGCTTTTGTTTGGTTCTTATTGGTGTCTGATACTGCTGCTGATGTCTGTTCCTGTATAGTTGTCCTTGCAGGGTATCATCCCTCTGAAAATGTGATTCATTATTAAACTGATGTTTGCTATCCTGAAAATTACCTTCTAATTGTTCCTTGTAAAAAGTCTTATTTACATATTTTCATTTTCCTTTCTCCCTATGCCAACTGTAAACCAAGCCCTAATTATAATGTTCCAAATCTCTTAACATTTTTTATGCTTTCTAGCACAAATATTTTGTATCCATTTCTCTGCTAAATTAAACTGCTTAGTGTATAATCTATCCCATTCTGAAAATAATAAACCATTGGTTATTTTGGTGTTTAAAGATTCAGTTTCCTGTACTAATTTACACAGTTTCTCATCATTGTATTTGATAAGTATTCTCATAAAACTGAAACCACATTCATTAAAAAAATGATTGAATTCTGCAATTCCATTGTCAGTCAATACTAAACCCATGGGTACTTTGAAAAATCTAAGACCCATTGGGACTATTTTCATAGTAATACATTTGTGCAAATATGCATTGTCAGCTTTAAGTCCATTTATACCTTTCAATATTTTGCCCAATAAATATATCATTTCTTTAAGACTCCCCATGTCTTCCAAATTGGTGGGGATGTCTTTCTGGTTCTGTGTCAATTTATCAAAAGTATAGTCAGTAGTTAAAAACATATTGAATTGTTTATCTTTACAAAATGTACTAACTCTTCCTGTATTACCAACAGTGTGAGTGTTGGAAGAAGCAGTACCTTTATTATGTTGTGTTAAGCTATTAGTAGCTGTAGAATATGCTTTTAATGGAAACAATCTCTTCGGCTTGGCGCCAGTACATTTAGCCTCTTCATCCACATCATAGATGGAAAAATCAAAAGTAAAATCAGTAATGTTAATTTTACTACTAAAGGCTCAGTCATGTCTAAAACATTGGTTGTTTCCTTAGGACTGCATCTAACCCCTGCATTTGGGATAGAAAAACTGTCATTCTCTATATCACTTTTTGCTTGATGTAAAGAAATAACCCTTCTCACGGGACTTTTTCGTGCGACTAAGTGGAATGTTCTGCTCCTGTTGTCGGCTGTCCTGAGCACATTTACTATTGTTCTTGTGGTTACAATTCGATAGAAAAGGTGAATCAATAGCAGTACCTGAATGGTGCATTTTGTGAAACAACTCAAACAGTCTGCTGATTTCACCTTTTAACGATACAATCTCTTCACGTAATCTAGACATATCTTCCTTCTCCTCTACAGTTTCTTCAGGTGAATTAACACCGGTGGTGTCCATGACTCTGTTGCAACAACTGAATGTGAACGAAAAAGGAGAACGATGACCAGTAATTCCACAGTCACTGACTCACCAATAAGTGTACGACCACCTCAACTTAAAGCAAAATATTTATTCCACAAACATGAATGGAGACCACAAGTAGTGCAAATACACACAAATGGTTAAGCGCTTTCACCCACAAACACAGTGGGCTTCATCAGAACATTTGTTACTAAACTTAATTCGCCTTATATTTGAAATTTGGCACCAATAGTTAACGAATGCATAGCTTACAAACTTTGGTCCATTTAAAACATTTGTAGCATTTAAAGCAATACCTACATAATACTCATTGTTTTCTAACTCACCCACATCTATTGTGTCCATTGCAGGCACTTCAAAAAAACCTTAGTGGGTATACCAAAAGTACACAAAGATAAAAAAGACCCCCCATTTCGGCCTATCATATCATTCAGCAAATCAAAAATATTCCCTATGGGAAAATTTATAGACACAAGGTTAAAACATGTTTATAGTAGGATATCACATATGGTGAAAGACTCAGGGGAGTTTCTAAGCACCTATCCCACAGAAGCATGGAAGGAAGGATTGATTTTTGTCACTATTGACGATATCGACCTATTTTCATGCATTCCGAACAAGCAGGATTAGATGCTTTTTGTAACAGCATTATTAAGCACACACATTTTAGCTGGGATGAGACATGTCTTATTTTGGAATTGATGTCTACAGTGCTTGACAACAATTTCATCTATTTTGAGGGTGAGTACTTCAGGCAGACCATGGGGGTAGCTATGGGAGCAGCTTGTGCTCCCGTACTTGCCAACCTGGTCATGTTTGACTGGGAGGATTCCATCTTATTTCCTAGTACGTTTTTCAAGAGTATCAAGTATTATTCTAGATTTTTAGATGACATTTACATACTATGGGATGACAGCAAAGAAAAATTAGATGCATTCTTACAATTTCTTAACCTTAGTAGTGAATTTCTCCAATTTACATATTCCCATAATATTGAAGGGACAGCTTATCTGGACACTTATATAGACAATAAGGAAGGTAGCTTTAAGTTCAGAATACACAGAAAAAGCACTTTTTCCAATTATTATTTGGAATATAGCAGTTGTCATCCAGAAAATATATAACAATATATTTAAAGGGCAATGTATATGACCTCAGATTTCAACACGATGGTGGAAGAAATTAAATTTATAACCAAATTATTCCAAGAGAGTGGGTATCCATTGAAAATTATGCAAAATATATGTCACTATGTTATTCAAGAATGGGGTACAAAATTTAAACCCTTATTAGGATCTGGATTTGTGAGTAACCAGACTCAAAATGTTAGGAACAACTATGACAATGAGACAATCCTCCACCAGAAGTCTTTTATATTATTGTATAGCCCAGTAGCAGAAAACGTAGCAAATATATTGAAGAAATTTTGGTATCTGATTTTAGGAGATTCCACATTATTGGATATAATGGGTACAAAACTAAGATTTGTTTACAAAATGGGAAGGAACATAAAAAGCTTGTTGGAACAACAATCAGCAGGAATGAAGGGTTATAAGAAGGGAAACAAAACACATACCACTAAATGTGGTACATGCAATCAATGCATGTACATTTTAGAAAAAGAACAGATGATTATTCAGAATGGACTGAAGACAATAGTTAAATTTAAACATGGCAATTGTAGTACTAAAATGCTCATATACCTGGCCAAGTCTAGTAAATGTGCAAGTTATTATACAGGTAAGACAGAGAGGTGTTTTAGAAAGTGAATTTACGATCATTTGTATAACATTAGGAAGAAGGATTCCACCAGTGTCTTATATAGACACATTGAAAAGACAGGGGACATGCATAACTTTAAATTTGCCATCTTAGAAACAATCATAATGGACCACAGAGGGGGTGACATAAAAGCCCTGTTGAGTTTCAAGGAGGTTTGGTGGCAATTGTACCTTGACGCAGCTACTCCACCAGGCCTTAATGATTATATCCCATGTAAGCCTATTTTAGAGATGAATTAATATTTTAGAGATGAAAAAACATCTCAAAGATGTAAGAATGTTTATGTAATATAATTATGTATAGTTTGGTTATAATAATTTAAGTGTTAACAGACATCACATTTTAATGAATTTATCAATTATTTATTATAAATATTATTTTATTCATTGTATTTCACTTATTTTATACATCACAGCATATCATTCTAGTGGTGCAAGAAGTGAATTCAGAAGCTATATTACAGTTCAAAATATATATATTAAGTCCATTGGATGGGCTCTGGGTACACAATATTTTATCTTATTTTATTTTATTATAAACTTTTTTGGTGAACATTTATTAGATTGTCACATATTGTAAATGTAAAATTGTCAGCTTTATCAGCTTAGGATATTTTTAAAGTTTCTTATAGACCGTTACTGATTTTTTTATGATATTTGTTTTAGTATCATTTTTTTAAATTTAAAAAAATTTGTTAAATTGTATAGCAACACATATTATTGTATAGCAACACATATTAACTTTTAGATTCTATTTTTTGGAAGGAGTTATGGTCTCTTTAGTGGAAACATACTCCTTTATATATATATATATATATATATATATATATATATATTTTTTTTTTTTTTTTTTTGAAGTGCCTGCAATGGACACAATAGATACGGGCGAGTTAGAAAACAATGAGTATTATGTAGGTATTGCTTTAAATGCTACAAATGTTTTTAATGGACCAAAGTTTGCAAGCTATGCATTCGTTGACTATTGGCGCCAAATTTCAAATATAAGGCGAGTTAAGTTTAGTAACAAATGTTCTGATGAAACTCACTGTGTTTGTGGGTGAAAGCACTTAACTGTTTGTGTGTATTTTCACTACTTGTGGTCTCCATTCATTTTTGTGGAATAAATATTTTGCTTGAAGTTGAGGTGGTCGTACACTTATTGGTGAGTCCGTGACTGTGGAATTACTTTTCCATCTTTGTCAGAAGGAAAAGGATTAGCTGACATAAGGTGGTTAGCAGAAGATGTTTTGCTAGAGAAATCACTGCCTGGTCTAGTCTAGGTTTGAAGAGTCTAGTCTAGGTTTGAAGAAAGAAGTTTGTGGACTTTCTGGGGCAAGAGGGAGGCTGACTTTCAGGGAAACTGCTGGCTGCAGGGAAAGCATCCTCTAAGACTCACAAAACAAGAGGAACAGCTGCAGACTGAGGAAACTCTACATGTAACAAATCATGATATCCTTGCTGGGACTCGGGTAATTTTGTTTTTTGTTCCCACTGAAATAACTCCTTTAACTGGGCAATAGTTTCAGGGGAAAAAAAACTCTTCCAAGTTGAGAATCTGAAGAAAAAAAGCTTACAAATTCCCCCATTCTCTGGAGCAGGAAATTGGGAAACACAATCAAGTAATGTCCTTCATACTGAAAATCAAAATCTGAAACAAAGGAAAATTATTTTTATTTTTTAAATGTTAAGAAAGATAGAATGTAAAGATGAAATGCTTTAAATAAACCTACAGCAAAACTCAGCCAATCTTCTCTCACTGTTCTAAGTGACTGGGAAACAGGAGAAAAAATATGCCTAACTTCATGATTCCTTTTCTTTGGAAACCCCCCAAAAAAGATCGCCCTGATGAATGATACTTTTCCTTTGGAATCAAGCTCTTCAGAGTGGCTTTGAGAAGGAGCAACATCTGCTCCTTCGTTCGATGCTGACAAAAATAGGTTCATAGGTAGGTACTAGGCTATCTGCCCGAAGGCATTTATAAGCCTAGCCGGAATTGTGTTGGCTTTCGCCGTCCCCTTAGATTAGTTCCCTGTGCCTCTGTCCAGCAGAGCCATTGAAGTGATCCCCAGGGTAAACTTTCTATTTCCCATCCACTCGTCAAGATTTCTCTTGAAGAGTGTTAGTGAGGAGCTCTGCCTAATGTAGATTGGAATCTTGTTCCAGAACATGGGAAGTCCCTGGGACAGGAATCTATCCCTCCAGCACATCCTATTTACTGTTGTGGTGAGGTTTAGATCCCTAGAGTGTGTGGCTCAAGGGGACATGATTTTCTTTAGATGGAGCACGTCCATCAATACTGGGTTGGACATGGCCTTGTATGTCAGGCATAGATCACCTCTGAGTACGCAGTATGCGACCGAGTACAGCTGGAGTTTCTTCAGTCGAGCTGCTTAGGGCATCTGTTTGAGGCCAGTGATCCTCTTGGTGAGGTACTTCTTTGGTCTTTCTAGCTGTTGCAGGTGTCTTGTAAGGTACATCCCAAATGGAATGTTGTACTCTATGATGGGTCTGATGAGCAATGCATAGAGGGGCACAATGACCTCTTTTGATCTGGATGCAAACCCTTTTGTGATTAGGTAGGCCACATAGAAACATTTGGCAATGTGATTATCAAAGGAGAGATTAATATCTACTTGGGTCCCCAGATCCCGTATTACGCCTTCCATATTTAGGGGGCTAGCACCTACGTGGTAGTTTGTGAGTACTTTTTTTCCAAAGAGGGTGACTATGCACTTTTCGGCATTTAGCTTGAGGCCATGGTTTTGACAACAGGTATCTGTCTCAGTGAAACCCTTTTGGAGGATGTCTGTGTCAGCCGGAGAGTCAATTACAGCCCCTAGTTTGCAGTCGTCTGTGAACTTGGTCAGCCATAGACCTCCTGTGCTTGCCTGTACCTCTAAGAAGTATATGCTGAACAGGAGGGGTCCTAAGACTGAGCCCTGGGGAATGCCACTTGTAAACAGTTTAGAGTCAGACCTAGCTCCCACAACTCTTACCATGTGGGTTCTGTCCATGAGTCAGTTGGCAACTTATCTTGTGGCGTAGGAGTTTATGTTCAGGTTGGTAAGCTTGTCTGCAATACCAGAATGGGGAATGGTGTCAAAGGCCTTTGCAAGGTCTAAGTAGGCTGTGTGGACCACCTTTCCCTCATCTATAGCCTTGGTAACTGTTTCAAAGAAGTCCACCAGGTTTAGGAGGCATGATCTGCCCTTAATAAAGCCGAATTGGGTAGGGTCCAGTGTTTGGAGGTTCCCAATGTCTCTGTTAATGAGATCCATGATGATAGGTTCATAGGTTCATAGGTTTATACTAGGCTATCTGCCCGAGGGCATTTATAAGCCTAGCCCATAGTTTTTTGTGGCTTACGCCACCCCTTAATTTGGAGAAACTATGCCCATTATTTAGCTGTGCCTCTGTCGAGCAGTGACACTAAGGTAACCCCTGGGGTGTATCTGCGATCTCCCATCCATTGGTCAAGATTCCTCTTGAACAAGGCCAGCGAGGTGCTCTGCCTCACATAAACCGGGATTTTGTTCCACAGCATAGGGAGTCTTTGAGTGATGAATCTATCCCTCCAGCACGTCCTATTAATAACCGTGTCGAGGTTTAAGTCACCCGCCCTTGTGGCTCTGAGGGATCTAGATTTTTTGAGATGAAGCATATTCATCAAATCTGGGTTTGACATGGCCTTGTATGTCAGGCATAGGTCACCTCTGAGCAAGCTGCGCAACTGAATATAACTGGAGTTCTTTCAGTCGTGCAGCATAAGACTGATTTTTGAGACCCTTTATCCTTTTGGTGAGGAACTTTTGTGGCCTCTCCAGCTGCTACAAGTGTCGGGTCAGATACATTCCGAATGGGGCATTGTACTCGATCATTGGTCTGATGAGTGATGAGTATAGGGAGACTATGACTTCCCTTGATCTAGATGTGAATCCCTTCATGATAAGGTGGGCAATGTAGAAGGTCTTCCTAACTACTTTAGCAATATGAGTGTCGAATGAAAGGCTACTGTCAACCTGGGTTCCCAGGTCCCTAATAACTTCTTCTGTGTTCAGGGGATTGCCACCTATATGGTAGCTAGGGGTAACCTTATTTTTCCCGAAGGGTATGACTACGCATTTCTTGGCATTTAACTTGAGGCCATGGCTCTGGCACCAGTTATCCGTTTCTGTGAGACCCTTCTGAAGGATGTCTGTGTCGGATGTTTTCTCAACTACGGCGCCCAGTTTGCAGTTATCTGCGAACTTTGTCAGCCATAACCCTCCTGTGTTTGCTTGTACTTCAGAAAAGTAGATGCCAAACAAGAGTGGGCCCAGGACTGAGCCCTGTGGGACACCACTTGTGACAGGCTTAGAGTCTGACATGGCGCCAGCAACTCTGACCCTGTGGGTTCTGTCACTCAGCCAGTTTGCAACCCATCTTGTAATGTATGGGTTTACCTTTAAGTTGATGAGTTTTTCAATGATACCCGAGTGGGGTATTGTATCGAAAGCCTTCGCCAGGTCTAGGTAGGCTGTATGGACTGCCTTTCCCTCGTCAATGGCCTTGGTGACTGTTTGAAAAAGTCAACCAAGTTTAAAAGGCATGATCTGCCTTTGACAAAGCCAAACTGGGTTGGATCCAAAGTCTGCAAATTCCCTATGTCTTTATTTATGAGATCCATTATGATCCTTTCCATGGCTTTGCAGATCAGGCTTGTCAAGCTAATGGGACGGTAATTTCCAGGGTCGGTGGAGGCACCGCCTTTGTGGAGTGGGACCACAGTCGCCACTCCCTGGGTACGTATCCGGAGGTGAGACTAAGATTAAACAGCTGTCCTAACTGTGGGTTTAATTCCTCATTGAGTTCATGGAGCACACAGCCGGGGACACCATCAGGTCCCATGGATGCTGTGTTCTTTGCCTTGGAGAGAGCAGTTCTCACCTGAGCGTTGGAGATGTTTGGGGGGCTACAATCATTTGGTATAGATATCTCTTCTTTAGGCGGGGAGGGTGGGGAGAAGTTTGCACTGAACCTGTCAGCCAGTATGTTGGCAATGTCTGTAGGATCAGTAATCTTCACATCATTTTGAACTAATTCTGAACATATCTGGGAGTTTCCTCCTAGGTTTCTGACATAGCTAAAGAATGCTTTATGGTTGTCTTTAGAGTCCTTAGCTATTTTTTTCTCAAAATTAGCTTTGGATGATTTTATGAGAGCTCTTAGCTTTTTACTTGTAGTGATCAGCAGTGTCTTACCTTTTAAGGATTTTGCTCTATCTTGTAGTAGCTTTCTCCTTTTATTGTAGAGTTTGTTTATGGCTGGGGTCCACCAGACTGGACGCTTGCCTTTGGTACAAAGAGTCTTTGTTTTGCTTGGGATTGCCTGATCCATGCAGCCCTGCAGGTGCTGGTAGAAGGCATTTGTAAGTGATTCGGCGGTTTGAGTAATGTTAACCGCCGGCTCAGGGGCCTTAAAGGAGACCACACTAGTCTTTAGAAGTGTGAAGTCGGCTTTCGAGAAGTTTTTTACTGTGGTCTTTTTCATTTTGGGTGGGGGCGGGATGAGGACCTCCAGCGAGATTAGTTTGTGATCAGATCTCACCAGTGAGGGGTATACTTCTGGCGTTGAACATTGTGCTCCCATGTTCGTGATGATGAGATCAAGTATGTTCTCTCCTCTTGTGGGGATGGTGACTAGTTGTTCCATGGCATTTGAGTTTATGAATTCCAGGAACTTTTGGGCTAGAGTGTTTGGGCTTGAGTAATGTTCCCAGTCTATATTAGGGTAGTTGAAGTCACCTAGTATGATGGTGTTCGGAGATACATTTATCCCCTTCAGTGTTTTCAGGAAGGCCATGTGAGGTTCCTGAGTTTGCAAAGGTGGCCTGTAACATGCTACAATTTGCAGAGCAGTCTTGCCTATGGTTAATTGCACCTGGATGGTTTCCGATGCATCGTGCGATGCCACCAATCTTGAGGTGTGGGTGTCCTTGATGAATATGGATACCCCTCCTCCTTTCTTGGTATTGTCCGGGTTTTGGGGCCGGAACGCATGATATGAGGTAAAACCTGATAGTGCTGGGGTGCTCTCAGGAGCCTTGAACCAGGTTTCTGTCACAGCACAGACATCGATGTTCTCCATACTGAGAAGGGCCTCGAGTGCGTGCATCTTGAGGTTGAGACTTCTGGCATTGAGCAGCATTACCCTTAGTTTTTTCTTTGTTTTGTTCTAGGGTGGTAGGTTTAGAATTTGAGCCTTGCCTAAAAAGGCACTATGGGGGTGGCAAGAGCCTTTGCCAAAATCCGGAATCCCAGGGGTGACAAGTGCAAGCCGTCCCTTGCGAAGCAGCGTGGCTTGTCCAGCATGTCATCCCAGGCAGACAGACATTGGATCCCCTTTGAATGACACCAGAGTTTAAGCCAATTGTTAAAGCTGATCATCTTATCTCTGTATTGTGGCATCATTCTTGGCGAAGGTAGGATACTGCTCAAGGTTAGGGTCATACCTGCCTGGGCTACATAATCAGAGAGCTCCTCTATGTCTCTTTTCATGTAGTCCAGGGAGGTACATCTCAAGTCGTACTTGTACCTGCTGTTGAGAGACCTGAGTGCATGCGTTATGTGGCGGATTCTAGCACCCGACAGGCAGCTTACTGTGACCTTCTCCTTACTCAGTCTGGTGAGCGGGACGTCAGTGTGTCTGACTATGGAGTCACCAATGACTAGTGTGTCTGGCATAGTGTTTGGCCTTAAGGGCTGTGACTGCTTGACACTCTGACTGTGTGGTCTATGTGATGCAGGTGTTGTGTTCTGAGGTGGTAGTTGTTTGGGTGTCTGCTTTGGTGGCCTCTGCTGTTTTGGTAGATTTTTGATCAGAGCCTCTGAGTACGTCTTTGTGTGTTTATGTGTATGATTTGAGGTTGTGATGGTATTATGTGAGACTGGGTCTATAGTGTGTGTGGTAACCTTCTCCTCCTGTCTGGTCTTGCCAGTCCTATGATGCGCTCCATAGCCTTGCAGACCAAGCTAATCAGGCTTATAGGGTGATAGTTCCCGGGGTCTGTTGTGGCTCCACCTTTGTGGAGCGGAATAACCGTTGCTGTGCACCACTCTATGGGCACATAGCCTGTGGAGAAGTTGAGTTTGAACAGTGTGTTTAGGTGAGGGGTTAGTTCATCTTTGAGCTCATGTAGGACGCAGCCTGGGACACCATCCCTTCCCACTGATGCTGTATTTTTGGCTTTAGAGAGGGCTGTTTTAATCTGAGTGTCTGTGATTTCAGGGGCACTACATTCTTCTGGTATGGTTATGGGCCCATTTGGGGGTGAGAGGGGGGTGAAGTTTGCACTGAACCTGTCTACCAGGATGTTGGCGATATCGCTCAGTTCAGTTTATTTTGTGCCATTCTGCCCTAACTCCGAGCAGATCTGAGAATTGCCACTTAGACTCTTGACATAGCTAAAGAATGTGGTTACCTTTGGAGTCCTTGGCAATTTTTCTTTAGAAGCTAGCCTTGGATGATTTTATGAGGGATCGTAGTTTCTTGCTGATACTGATCAGGGATGTCTTACCTTCTTGGGATTTTACTCTTTTCTGTACTAGTTTGCTCCTTCTATTGTATAGCTTGTTTATGGCAGAAGTCCACCAGACTGGTTTCCTTTTCTTGGAAGAGTGCGTCTTGGTTTGGCTTGGGATACCACGATCCATGCATTCTTGTAGGTGCCCGTAGAGTGCATTAGTAAAGGATTTTTCAGCTTGGGCAGCATTATCCTTTAGCATGGGGGCTTTGAAACTTTCCACCTCAATCTTAAGTAACGTGAGGTTTGCTTTTGAAAAGTTTTTCATGGTGGTTTCTTTGACCAGGGGTGTGGGAAGAATGCTGATATCCACAGTGATTAGTTTATGGTCAGATCTAACCAGCGAGGGGTTGACCTCCGGTGTGGAACACCAGTCGCCCATGTTGGTGATGACCAAGACCAATATGTTGTCACCTCTAGTGGAGGTGTTGACTAGTTGATCCAGGGCATTTGAGTTTATAAATTCTAGGAAATGTTGGGGAAGGGAGTTAGTACTTGAGTAGTTCTCCCAGTTAATATTTGGGTAATTGAAATCATCCAGTATCAGGGTGTTTGGTAAGACCTTTATGTTTCCCAGTGTTTCCAGAAATGCAGAATGGGGGTCCTGGGACATTGCTGGGTGATCTGTAGCAAGCTACAATTTGAATTTTAGTTTTGCTTGTTGTTAGTTGCATGTGGATGATCTCTGAAGCATTGTGCTGTGCCACTAATCTGGAGGTGTGGGTATCCTTGATGAATATGGATACGCCCCCGCCTTTTGTATTTTGGTCCGGGTTTTGTGGTCGAAATGCATGGTATGAGTTGTAGCCTGGTAGTGCTGGGGTGCTCTCTGAAGCCTTAAACCAGGTTTCTGTTACTACAAATATATTGATTTTCTCCATACTGAGGAGTGCCTCGAGTGTGTGCATTTTGAGGTTTAGACTTCTGACACTGAGCATTACCCTCAGATTTTTGTTACTTGTGCTATTTACGGCGGTGGGTTTGTCTTTTGAGCCTTGCCTAAAAAAGGCACTATGGGGGTGGCAAGAGCCTTGGCCAGTATTCGAAAGCCTAAGGGTGACAGGTGTAAGCCGTCTCTAGCGACGCAGCATGGCTTGTCGAGCATGTCATCCCAAGCTGACAGACACTGGATTCCCTTTGAATGACACCAGAAGCTTAGCCAATTGTTGAAATTTATTATTTTTTCTTTATACCATTGTATCATTCTTGGTGAGGGCAGGATGCTACTCAAGGTCAGGTTTATACCGGCCTGGGCTACATGATCAGAGAGCTCTTCCATGTTTCTTTTCATGTAGTCCAGGGAGATATGGCTCAGGTCATTCACACCAACATGGACAATGACAGAGTCATATTTGTCCTTGTTCTGGAATGACCCGAGTGCTTGTGTTATGTGGCGGATCCTGGCACCCAACAGGCAGCTAACAGTAACCTTCTCCTTGTTCAGCCTAGTGAGTGGGACGTCAGTGTGCCTAACTATAGAGTCACCTATTACTAGTGTGTTGGGTATGTTATTTTGCCTTAAGGGCTGTGATTGGGTGGCACACTGGTTTTGTGAAATATGTGTTTCATGGTTTGCGTTGGGGGGGCGGTTGAGGTTGCTTGGGTGTCTGCTTTGGAGGTCTCTATTGCTTTTGCAGATTTTTATTTAGATTATGATATATTAGATTGTGTATTTATGTGTTTTTTTTGCCGGTGCTGGTTTCATAGATCTATGTGAGACTGGTGGTGTGATGCAAGTAGTTCCCTTCTCCTCTTGACTGTCTGGTCCAGTCTTGGGTTGAAAGAGCTTAGCCTCCAGTTTGGCTTTATAACTGCATCTCTCGTATGTATTATTGTTTGGTGGTAGTAGGAGAGGGTTGTCTGTGTATATAAGGCAGTTGTAACACTGCCTCAAAATGCCCAGATTCACCAGTTGGACCGGAGAGTACACCTGAAACTGACATTTGGACATGCCTAGATAGGTACAGTGAACTGTTTTACTAATTGGCTGGTAAGGTCGAATAGACAGCCTTGTCTTTCTCTACAGTACAGGGGGGTCTAGTGCTAAGGTTTATTAGTGCTTGCTATGAGTTTTGAGCAAGTGCCGGGCTGAAAAGTGAATGGTTTGAGTGCTTAAGTTGAAAGTTTATCTAGTTCCAAGGGAAAAATTGAAGAGTTGACTTTGTGGAGCCGGGAATAGTTATACCCTAGCTAACCGGCACTGCCCGGCGTGCAAAACCTCACAAATGCGGGTTTTATAGCAGGGAAATGAAAGAGATAGAAATTAACCCAAAATGGCCAATAAACTACTAATTTCTGGGCAGAAACCACTCCTCCAGGGACAGATAGGCTGCTCAAAGCTCCCCTCTCTCACAGGTGAACAGAGAAACTTCCTTCTATCCAACTAAGGTATGGGCAAACACAGAAACTTGTAACACAGCCCTGAATTCAGCACTAACCTGAAAAGTACAGTTTTGTACCTAACATAAATGTAGATGTCCGATAGATATGCAACTGCAGTCATAACATATGGGTTGTCCTGCCTCAGGCAGCCCTCGGTCGGCCGGATTCCAAAGTCTGGGTCCGACGTCGGCTGATGTCGCATTTCTCTCCAACGTCAGAGCGGCAGGAGTACATAAGCATCAGCCGACACCATCTTCTTCGGTGTTTCTTGCCCCAGATGCCAGGTGCCCTCCAAGGAAGGCTGTAATCAATTTGGAAGACAAAACAGGTTTCCAGACAAATAAATAAGCAATAAACAGATACACCATAACAGATATCCCCAGCTAGGATAACAGGGAGAGGAGTAGACCCAAGGAATAGAGGGGAAGGAGGGAGGGAAAACCCGACTGCAGTTGCATACCTATCGGACATCTACATTTATGGTAGGTACAAAACTGTACTATGTCCTTCAAGAATGCAACTGCAGTAATAACATATGGGTTGAATACCATAGCTTAGCTGGGGGAGGTGGAAAGCTCTAAGAAAAGGATGGTGTAGCTATCAATCCCTGCAGGACTGCCGAAGCAAAGCCTGCTCTGGATCTGGAATATAAAGGAAGGTTGTAGTGTTTGGAGAATGTATGCATGGAGCTCCATGTAGCAGCTTCTAGAATGTCTTTTGTAGGCACCTCTCTTAAGAATGCTGTAGAGGTGGCTGTAGCTCTGGTAGAGTGTGGTCTGATATTGGCTGGTACACTCTTTCCATGGAAGGAATAACATAATCTGATGCAATGTCCAATCCATTTTGAGATGGTCTGTTTGGAAATTGCTTTTCCTTGTACTCCAGGGGCGTAGGCTACAAAAAGCTGATCAGACTTCCTATTGGCCTTGGTTCTGTCCAGGTAATAGCAAAGTTGTCTGTGAATGTCCAAGGTATGCAACAGTCTTTCCCCTTTGTTCTCAGGATTGGGAAAGAAAGTAGGCAGGTGAATTGCTTGATTTAAAGAAACCCTAGATACCACTTTTGGCAGAAAGCTAGGGTTGGTTCGTAAGGAGACCCTGTCTCTATGAAAGGTAATAAACGGTGGTATTGCCATTAGGGCCTGTAATTCCGAAACCCTTCTTGCTGAGGTAATTGCCAACAGGAAAGCTGTCTTCCATGAGAGGAATTGTAAGTCCACTGAAGCTGCTGGCTCAAAGGGGGCTAGAGTCAGTTTTTCTAGGACAAAGTTGAGGTCCCAAGCTGGTACTGGGGCCTTTCTTGGTGGCTTGATATTCCTGATTCCTCTAAGAAATTGCCTTAACAAAGGATGTGAGAACACAGGTGGATCAGTGTTGTATCTAGCTGAAATAGCTGAAGCATGTATTTTTATAGAAGAATATGAGAGACCATTCTGTAGCATATCTGCCAAGTATTCCAGGATGAGTGGGATGTTCAATAATGATGCATCATGACCCTTGCTGGTATTCCAAATGTTGAATCTCTTCCATTTTGCTGAATAAACCTTTCTGGTGGATGGTCTGCGGGCTTCTGTTAATATCCGCTGAACTTCCTTGGAGAGAGATAGATTGAGGTTATTCATGGAATCTCCCAAGCTGTTAGCTGGAGCATCTGAATGTTGGGATGTACTGTCTTGAAGTTGTTTTGAGTCAAAAGATGGGGCCATTGGGGAAGGGCCCATTTTTTGTTGTGGCATATGCTCCGTAGTAGTGGATACAGTGTTGTCTTGGCCAGTCTGGAGCTATTAGGATCCCTTTTGGCTTCTCTGCTTTGATCTTTAGTAGTACTGTGGTCATCAGTGGCAGAGGTGGGAATGCATAAATCTTTAGGAAGTTCCAGTTGAATGAGAGAGCATCTGTTTTCCATGCTTGTGGATGATATGTCCTTGAAAAGAACTTTTGTAGCTGATGATTGAGGTGGGAGGCAAATAGGTCTACTTCTGGCCTGCCCCATGTCGAGGTGAGCCTTATGAAGATTTCTGGATGTAACCTCCACTCGTGGGGGTCTAGGAAATTCCTGCTTAGGCTGTCCGCCAGCACATTGTCTTTGCCTGGAACAAACTGGGATTGCAACTGTATGTTTAAGCTCAGTGATTTTTCCCAAAGATTCATTGTCAGTCTGCAAAAGGGGTAAGAATGGGTGCCCCCCTGCTTGTTTATGTACCACATGACAGTGGTGTTGTCTGTCCGTATTAGCAGGTGGCCTTGCTGAAGTTGTTGTCGAAAGGCCTCGATGGCATGCATGACTGCCAGCATTTCTTTTTGGTTGATATGCAGATGTGTATCCTTTGGAGACCATTGTCCTTGAATACATCTGCCCTCCATGTGCGCCCCCCATCCAAGGTCTGAGGCGTCTGTGGTCATTGTTTGTGTTATTTGTGGTTTTTTGAATGACATACCTGTGTTTGCCTGGCTTACCGAGGCCCACCATAGAAATTCCTTTTGTAGGCATGGAATGAGCGGTATGGTTGTCTCTAGGTTGTTGCTGTGTTGAGACCATAAACTTTTTAGGTACCACTGAAGCTTTCTCATGTGTAGTCTTGCTAATGGAACCAGGAGAATGCATGATGCCATGTAACCCAGGGACTGTAGGAATCTCCTTGCAGTCATCTGGGTGAGCTTTGCCAAACCTTTGAAATAATGAGTTAACTTCTTTTGCTTGTCTTCTGTCAGGTAAGCCATTTGAGAGGTTGTGTCTAGATTGGTTCCTAAGAAAGTAATTTGCTGGGATGGCTGCAGTCTTGACTTTTGGAAGTTGACTGTGTATCCCAGAGCTTGTAGCAATTGAATGACATAATCCAAGTTTTTTGTCAAAATCAGTCTGTTGTCCGCTTGTATGAGGCAGTCGTCCAGGTACGGGTAAATTTGGATCCCCTGGAGCCTGCAATGAGCAATTACTGAAGCCAGGCATTTTGTAAACACTCTGGGTGCAGTAGATAAGCCAAATGGCAATGCTGAGAATTGATAATGCTCTGGCCTTGCAAGAAATCTGAGGTATCTTCTGCAGCTGTGTCTGATAGGGACATGCAGGTATGCCTCCTTGAGGTCCAGAGTAATCAGCCAAGACCCCTTGCCCAACATGGGAAGGAGTTGCTGTAAGGTCAGCATTTTGAACTTTGGTACTATGAGAAAGGTGTTTAATGCGGACAAATCCAGTATTGGTCTCCATTGTGTTTCTTTTCTTGGAACAAGGAACAATCTTGAGTAAAACCCCTGGCCTTGTTCTTGTTGTGGAACTTTTTCTATTGCATTGATCTGAGCAAGCAGAGAAATTTGCTTGAAAGCCTCTGCCCTCGGTTTTGGTAGGTTTGGCATGCCTTGTTTCCTTGGTAAGGTATGAAAGTGGAACCTGTAGCCTTGGTCTATAATGTCCAAAATCCATTTGTCCTTTGTCAATCTGTGCCAATTGTCTGAAAACAGAGATAATTTTCCGCCCAAGGGAGCTTCTGTTTGCTCTTTGGTTAGCGGAAGTAGAGGAAAGTCATTGGGATTGTCCCTGTGGGGCAGGAGAAGCCCTGTGTCACTTCTTTGGTTTGCTGGTTGCCATTGTCGTCCCCTGTAGGAACCTCTGTATTGTCCTCTTCCTCGCCACGCCTGCTTTTGCCCCTTTGAAATCTTTCAGGATTAGGAAAGGACCAGTTTTTTGAAGGCCAATTCCTGCTGAATCTGGGTGGCTGAACCTGGAGGAAATCTTTGACTGTCTGAACTGACTTGGCTTTTTCCTCAATGGTCTTTAATACATCTTTAGCATTAGCACCAAAAAGCTTGTTCTTTTCCAAGGGTGCATCAAGAAGTTTTGCCTTAACATGATCTGGTAGAAGTTGTTCTTTTAACCATGCATGTCTACGAATGACCGCCCCTGTCATAGCTGCCCTACATGAAGCTTCCAATGCATCATATCCACACTGAAGGAAGTGATTGCTAACTTGCTGAGAGTTGTGTACAGCCTCCTGCAAAGACTTCCTATCTAAAGGATCAGGAGAGGCCAATGTTTTCTGTAAATCATCTAACAGGAAATCCTGATATTGAAACATATGAAAGAGACAATTGAGAGCTCTCATAGATAAAGTAGTGGAGGTGTAAACCTTCTTCCCCATCTCTCTAATGACCTAGCTTCCCTGTTGGAAGGCAAAGGATTTTTGGAGGTGGTAGCTGAAACCCCTTTCGGCCCCTGTGAAATAGTTTCTAAATCAACAGCATGGGCCCTAAAGAAATGAGAATGTGTTTCAGGAACTCTATAGTATCTGTCCGGCTTGGCAGGAGCAGGAGGGAGAGTATCAGGGGTAACACTGGAGTCAGAGTATAAATCATCCAAAACATCAAGCACAGGAGGTATAGCTAAGGGCCTGTACTGGGGCTTTTTAAGGAAGGTACGAAGGCACTTTCTGGAATCAGAAAATTCCTGGCCTTGCCACTTAAAATGTTCCCTCATGAAATGCAGAACTTCCCCAAAAGAAATATCCTCAGGAGGGGAGGCCGAGGGGATGGAGTCCTCTGCATCTGAGTCCTCGTAGGTCTGGAAAGGCTCTTCCTGGCTATCGGAGTGGCCGGAGGCCTCAGAATCTTCATCTGAAGGGAGAGGGTCAGTGGGCTCAACCCTGGGCCTCTTATCAGGAGGAGGCTGGGATCCTCTCTCAGGATGGGCCTGGGAACCTCTGATCATGGAGATTAAGTCTGCTGCCATAGTCATGATTTGTGTTTCAGGAGTAGGCTGAGGTAAGGCTTTAGCAGTAAGGTGCTTGGTCTTGCTGGCTGCCTTAGCACGTGTGTAGGCCTTGATAGACATGGACATGGGAGGCCTAGCAGCTCCACGTGCAGGAGTGACCTTATCCACAGCAATGGTCTCGGGCATTTCCTCGGTTTCAGTATCCGGAGGAAAATCAATAACTGGGGTCGGTGTGGTCTCCGGTATCGGAGGTATCGGTAATGTGGTGTCTTCGGTTCGGAGCGGTGAAATAACCGCCTCAGAGGGAACTGGGGCACTCGCGGTAGGTTTTGGCGTGGTGTCGGTGGAAGACGTGGGCCGAGGATGGCGGTCCCGGTCTTTACGTTTTTTAGGAGTCTGCGATGTCGGTAATTCCGACGGCATCTTGTAATCGAATTTTTCACCGAAAAAGTCTTCAGCGAACTCTGCCCGGCGCCTGAGAGTGCGCTTATTGAAGCGAGCACAGGCGGCACAGGCCGAGACGTCGTGGTCTGGGCCAAGGCAAGGAAGGCAGTAAGAATGGAAATCCTTATGAGGTATTGGTTTACCACAAGACAAACAATTATTAACTTTTTCAGTAATTTCTGACATCGGTGGAGGCAAGAAAAGGTCCCCAATGGGGTACTTAGCTTTTTTGATGACTTCGGATCGAAGAATACAGGAGCTGACCGACCGGCACTTGCGAACTGCTTCTGCTTTGGGCACCGCGCGGCAAGAAAGACTGAAGAAGATGGCGTCAGCTTATGCTTATGTACTCCTGCCGCTCTGACGTCGGAGAGAAATGCGACATCAGCCGACGTCGGACACAGACTTTGGAATCCGGCCGACCGAGGGCTGCCTGAGGCAGGACAACCCATATGTTATGACTGCAGTTGCATTCTTGAAGGACATCTGGACTATACTAGCTTAGAAAGGCAGGAAAACAAGTATTTTTTTGTTTCTTTCAGAAAATAAAGCAGATACAATCAAACAAACACTTTAAATGCACAGAAATGGCTATCACACTTGAGTGTGTAGCCTACAACAGTTAAACAGGTAATTTAAACACAAAAACAACTTTGTTAAAGTGCAGGCAGTAAAATAAGTACAATATGTAGCTGAAACAAGCTTTTTAAAAGACAAAAACTCTAAAAAATCAGCGTTTTAGGTGGAATTAGCTAAAGGCAGCAAGAAAATGCAGAAAAATGATACTTAATCACTCCAAAGTCTCTATTTTGTCTCTCTGCTGCTGTAGAACTCTGCAGGGCACCAGGCAGGAGCTTGCTGAGCTGTATACATTTGTCCAAAGAGGACAGCCAAACAGTCACAGAGGATGAGACTTTCAGTCATTAGTGGCTTCTGAAGGAGCAACACCAGAGCGACAGAGAAAGAAACTGATGAGTGGTCTGGCTTCTGAAGGAGCAACACCAGAGTGACAGAGAAAGAAACTGATGAGTGGTCTGGGGAGACAGATATGGCCACAGCAAAGTCACTCCTCAGAAGATAAGGTGAAGATGAAGTTAGATTCAAGTCCAAAACTTTTCTCTTCTTGCTTATTGGGGAGAGAACAACACAGGAGTCAGAGCCCGGGACCATATCTCTACCATAAAAGTGACTGACTAGCAGGTAGCAGAACCTTGGTAATTATAGCCTTAAATCCTGACTAAAACATTAAGGTTTGAAGTAATATTTTGGTAACAGCCACCAAAAACACAAGTCCTATATACCAGCAAGAAATTTTGACAGAAAAGTTAAACGTTTCCACAAAGAAAAAATGGTAAATCAGAAAGTATTCCATAATGGAATACTTATCTGCCCAACATTAAAGAAGTGCTAGCTATAATGCATAAGAGAGCTCTTTGACAGAAAGTTCTGAAGGCTTGATACCCTAAATACTGACTTTATACCACTACCACTGTCCTCAAGCTGTACAGCAATTCAGGTGCCCTAAAGCTTTGGACGCTGGCCAATTGCTCAATACTTGGCTAGATATGTCTCATGTAGCTTAGGCTTCTGCGACAATGATATAATTGAGGAGTATAACTTATGTTTTCTGTCTTTTCTACTACAGTTCTTGTAATTTATCACTTCAGCCATATGAGGCAGGAACCATTTACATGCCCACCTCTAACACCACCAATTACTAGGCAAAATACTGCTAGGGCCTGCATGCTATTATGGTGGTTAAGATGCTAGTACAGGACCGCTATACAGTAGTATGTTTCTGCAGATATCCATAGTGTGCAGCTTTTCTAAATATATGACATTGAGGTACTTACCTGCCCCAGCTTAACTGTTTTTGGTTGTTGACAGGTTAGACTTCCCCAGACCCCGAAAAAAAAAAAAAAAAGTGAAACTCAATTGGTTTTAGGCTATCATGACAGTAGCCCACATCCTCTCCAGGACACTTGGAATGAGGCACTGAAGACACTGTTATAATGTCACTAAGTAAAGACTAGATACACACCATATTAGCAGTGATACCCTTATAATTTTACCAGATACACTGCAGTCCCAAGTAAAAGCTGTTCACCAGCCGGTTTACCTTTACAAAGCCGAATCACGGTGGTGTGATTGCTCATATGAGCGAATCGTAACCAAGAAAATGAAAACAGCGACAGTTTTAAATGTTCGAAAATCAGCAAATCGAAAAGTAGATTCGCTGATTTTTGAACAGTCAAAAAAAATCTAATGAAGTGTAAAGCAATGGGGGCAAACCCCCCCTGCACCCCCCATGTGGTGGGCTACACCCCTACTTTAATATTCTAACTCCAAGATCGCACTACAGTGGGGAAAGGGACCAATTTCTGATCCCCACTATAGTGCAATCCATCCCAAAATGTCGAATGTGCAATGAGCAAATGTCACTGTGCACTCGCTCATTGCACATTCAAACCTTTTTCCATTCGGCATTTGCAAACCTTGCAAACGGCCTTTCGGACAATTGCTGTTCGCCCGTGTGCAATACACACACATGAAGGTAAACCTCACCAGCCTATGATCATGTACATTAGCATTAATACACAGGAAACATAAGTTGCCTGTTTGCTCTGGCCTGTTTTAATACAGATATCATCTTCTTAGGTCATATAATCAATATGCAGATCAGTCCACAAGTTGTCTCACTCTGGTCTGTTCAGCTTGGTTCTGGCAAACTCAGAATTTTGTGACATCTGGCACACTCATTACACATTCAAAAACTAGTGTAATGCACTATCACCATATACCACCTGTAGCTATAATCAATTCAACAACCAAAAGGCTGGGAGTTCAATTCCCACTCCAAGTGACTGGATTGTCGACACAGTGGTACAGCATTAGGTAGATGCTGCACTACTGAGTGTGTCAGCCTTTGGATAAGACATTAATTGGAGATCCGATGTGCTTTAGTTGATGACAGCTCAGATGGATGTAAAAGATCCCACTGCATCTCTTGAAAACAGTAAGGGAACTTCCCCTGATGACCTATCCAGATTTCCCTAGTAGTAGAAATACCACCATGATTCTTAACTGAAAAGAAGACACTAGCCTGGTCGGACTAACCCGGTCAACAAAGGATACATAACATAATTAAATACTTGTTATCAATACTAGTCTATCTTCATATTCAAACTTCTACACATTAATAAATATCCCCATCTAACTTATATGGTTTTGTTGTACCAAAATGAGGAATAAGACCCCAAACTAGTTTCTTCCACCTAATGGAAACAAAATCTCAGCCCTTAATTCCCCCTAACCAGACTGCCTGAACTGTAGCAAAACCACTAACTTACATTTTTTCAGCTACACCATGTGAACTTCTATATTTATGTTTACTGTTGCTTTTACTTTTATCATGCCTGCCTCTGACTCTATTGACTAATACATGTTACCACTGTGTAGTGTCTACTAAAATCTATACCTTTATTCAATGTTACATGAACAGATGTCTAAAGAAATACCTTTTATTCCATCTTCTTACAATACAATGGTTACACAAGGATCCAGCTATTCACAGGAGAAAAGATGGGTTTGCTTACACTCTGAGGATCCATTCCCCAGGATGGAAGGAGGACTACACCTCTCAGAGCCTCTTCCTGTCTGTTAAAGTGAAGGATGAGTACTAAATAAAGCCCTCCCTAGTCAAGGGTGGGAGATAATGCTATGGAAACAGGAGACCATCTTAACAAAAGACCTGCCCCAGCATGATATGTTCATTGACTGCTCTCCACTTTAGCATTTTGGTGGAACTCAGGTAAAAGCCAAGGACTGCTCATAAGGCTCTTCCAGTAATCCTCATTCTGAGCACTTTCAGCTACCACTGTTCTTGTTCTGTTTCAGCATCAGATAAAAAGCATTCTCTTCCTAGGCTGATGAATGGCTGGGTAAGGCAAGTGCTTCAAGCCAAGTTCCTCTCCCAAGCTGCAGACAGGGTACTGATGCAGGTTATGGTTTGTTAGCTGATATCAGGAGTACAGTACACAGAAAGATTTGATGCTTTTGGAATTAAACGCAGAAACTCTTCCAAAAACATCAGTCCTGAGATATGAACTGTGCAATTGTCTGAAGAGATGTCATAGGCCCTCTGGACAGGTGTAATCATCTAGTGGAGTGTGTTATGCCAAAGTGCCTGCCACCATATGGCAGCATTCATCCCCAAGTGTATCACATGGTATCTGCTACCATATGGAAAAAGAAGTTATGTACCTACCATAACGTTCCATGTTAGTTGTCTTCTTCTTGCCTTCTTTCTTGCTGTTTGGGTTCGGAGCCGATCCTCGGCTCCAACTCGGCCATCTTCAATAGCTCGAGAGCTGTTTACTGGCTTGAGGCTACCCCATATCCCATGATGCCTGGTGCTAGTTACCCAGATCTCGTTTGAAAAAGCTATTCCAGACATAACTAAGGAAGAATTCTGCCCTAGTAGCCTCTTGGGCCTAACCGTGAAGCTATCTAAGCAGAAAAGGACAACCAGAGAAGGTTCAGCCAATGAAATCTGAAAAAGGGAGCTCCTCTCGATCCACTAGGATAGGGAGATGGAGGGTGGGATGCAAGAAAGAAGGCGAGAAGAATACAACTAACATGGAACGTTATGGTAGGTACATAACTTCTTTATGTTAAGTTGTCTATCTTGCCTTCATTCTTGCTGGTTGGGACAGCATCCCTAGCACCAACCATCCTGGGTGGCTCATTGGAACAGACTCTTCAGAACAGTGGAACCAAAATCAGCTCTGTTTCTGGAAGCAATGTCCAGTTTATAATGAGAAATGAAGGTATGTGGGTTAGCCCATGTAGCAGCTGCACAGATAGATTCCATGGGCAACCTAGATTGGAAGGCCACCGAGGTGGCCAATGCCCTAGTAGAGTGGCCTTTTGGTTTGATAGATAATTCTTTGTTTCTCAGCTGGTAAATTAAGGAAATAATGTGAGATAACCACCTAGATAAACTTACCTTTGAGACTGGAAGGCCCTGTCTGCCCTCAGCATAGGAAAGGAAGAGTTGGTCTGACTTCCTGATGTCCTTTGTCCTATGCAAATAAAAACGCAGTTGTCTGTGAACAAACAACTGGTGCAATTTATATTCTGCCTTATTGGTGTGATTAGGAAAGAACACAGGAAGGTCTATGGGCTGATTTAATTTATTTTGTGAACAGACTTTAGGAAGGAAGGAAGGATTGGTCCTTAGAGAGACCCTATTGTTATGAAAAACTAAATATGGAGGACGAATACATAGAGCCTGAGCACCGAAACACATCTGGCAGAAGTAATGGCTACCAGAAAAAGAGTCTTCCAGGATAAAAACTTAATGGAGCAAGATGCTGCAGGTTCAAAAGGTGGCAAGATTAGGGAAGCTAGTACCAAATTTAGATCCCATGGAGGTGGGGGGGGGTCTCTCACTGGGGGCCTAAGCAGAGTGGTTCCTTTGAGGAAGGCTTTACACAGCTTATGAGACATAATGTTGTTAGAAGACAACTCAATGTGAAAATTTGAAATGGCAGCTAAATGAACCCTGATTGCAGCAGAAGCAGAACCAGAATGAAAGAGTTCCGTTAAAAATTCCAAAATCTCGTGGACAGGGGCTGAAAAAGGGTCTATATTCCTAGCCTCTGTCCAGCAAGAAAAACGTTTCCACTTGCTAGCATAAGTTTTCCTAGTTGTGGATTTGTGTAATGAGATAATTTCACGCACAGAGGATGAAATATTAGGAAGCCTGGCTAAGGTTGGAAGTGGAGCAACCAAGCTGTGAGCTGGAGCGTTTGAAGGGATCGATGCAGTCTGCCCGACTGATGAATCAGTAGATCTGGAATACGATCCAGAATCCAAGTCTGATCGACAAGGTAATGATGCAGGAATGGGAACTATATCTGTCGAGGCCAGTAAGGAGCAATGAGGATCATTCTGTAACCCAACACAGTTGCTCTCTGTATGAGTTTGGGTATTAGGGGAAAAGTACAGTTTTGTACCTACCATAAATATAGATGTCCGAGAGGTATGCATCTGCAGTCCTAACATATGGGTTGTCCTGCCTCAGGCAGCCCTTCGGTCGGCCGGATTCCAAAGTCTGGGTCTGGCCTCGGCTGATGTCGCACTTCACCCGATGTCATAGCTGCTGTTAATTGGGTATAAAGGCATCAGCCGACGCCATTTTCCTCAGTATTTCTTGCCGCGTGGTGCCCGAAGCAGAAGCTGTTCGCAAGTGCCGGTCGGTCAGATCCAGAGATTTCTACTACCGAAGACTTCTAAAAAGCTAAGTACCCCATTGGGGACTCTTTCTTGCCTCAGCCGATGTCAGAAAAAGTAAATAATTGTTTAACTTGTGGGAAACAAATACCTCATAAGGATTTCCACTCTTACTGCCTTCCTTGCTTAGGCCCAGACCACGACGTATCAGCTTGTCTAGCCTGTGCTTCTTTCAACCGACGGACACTTAGAAGTCGGTCGGAGTTTGCAGAGGAGTTTTTTGGTCCCGCTTTTGCTTACAAAATGCCGTCGGAGACTCCTACTTCACAATTAGCTAAAAAGCGTAAGGAAAAGGACCGACACTCGCGGTCCGCGGTTTCGGCCGAAACCACGGTTAAGCCAACCGCGAGTGTCGCGGTTTCGGCTGAAACCGAGTCCTCGGTTCTTCCTTTGGCCGAAAGCATGCCTCCAACAGCCGAGGCCTCACACAGCATGGCTGAATCTGCTACTGAAATTTCTCTTACTGTAGCAGGCACCCAGGATTTATCAGATACTATTCCTTTAGACATATCTACTCCTGCACGTGGAGCTGCTAGGCCTCCTCCATCTATGTCTATCAAGGCTTTTTCTAGGGCTAAAGCAGCTAAATCTTCTAAGGCCTTGCCTGCTAAAACCCCCTCACACAGGCCTACCTCTAGTTCACAAATGCTCAGCCTGGCTGAGGATCTCATTTCTTTGATCAGGGGATCCCAACCTCACCCAGACAGGGCCTCTCAACCCCCTCCAGAGAAGAGGCCTAGAGCAGAGACATGGGAAGCTGCTGGAAGGACCACTGTGTGAATAGGAGCCACTGGAGAATTCTCATGTGAAAGCGGGCTAGGGGAACAAGAAGAATTGCTGATGCCATGGAACCCAGTGTTTGAAAGACGAACCTGACTTGAATCCTGTTGCATGTTAATAAAATCTGCACTTGCTGGCGAATTAATTATATCCTGTCTGGTGGAAGACTCGCAAACATGTTCCTTGTATTTAAATTTGCGCCTATGTAAGTGATATGCTGACAGGGCAATAATGCAGATTTTTCGAAATTTATAGTGATGCCTAGCCTGGAACAACTTTTGATTGTGTTGTCTCTGGCTTGTAGGAGGCGATGCCTGGTGGTAGCAGTGAGGAGCCAGTCGTCTAGATACGGAAACACCTGGAATCCCTGACGTCTCAGGTGAGCCATAACCACTGCCATGCATTTGGTGAACACCCTGGGGGCTGTGGTGAGACCAAAGGGCAGAGCTCTGAACTGATAATGACTGGCTCCCACCTGGAAGCGAAGGAATCTTCTGGAGCGCCTGTCCATTTTGATGTGGTAGTACGCATCCTGAAGATTTATAGAGCACATCCAATTGTCCTGACCCAGGAAGGGTAGAATGGACTGTAGCGTGACCATCCGAAACTTTGTTCTTTGTACAAATCTGTTTAATCTGCTGAGATCCAGAATGGGTCTCCAGTCCCCTGTCTTTTTTGGTACCAAAAAGAACCCTGAGTAAGTTCCGGATCCGAGCTGATCTGCCGGGACTTCCAGGATGACTCTTTTGTGTAGCAGCTTTGAAATCTCTATGGCTGCTTGGTCCCTTAGATTGGGTGGAACATCTAGAAGGGACTTCTTTGATGGTAACGAGGGTTGAGCAAAGGGAATTCTGTAACCTCCGGATATGATCGACTGTACCCACTTGTCTTGAGGTAGATCTTGCCAGGCTTTGGGGTACAGTGAGAGCCTTCCCCCGACTGCCTCCAGAGGTGGGCAGCCGGGCAACCCTTCAGGGATGCTGAAAGGGCTTCTCAGAGAAGGATTTTCTGCTGCCCTGGTTCTGTGGACCCCCTCTGCCACGAGGGCGGCATCTGTTATTGTTCCCTCCTCTGCCCCTGGAGGGGAACTAACCACATGTGTCAGGCAAGGCTCCCTGGGATTTCCGGAACCACATCTTTCCACTCTTCTGACCCTTAGGGTATGGTCTAGAAGGAGTGGAAAAATGGACTCCCACGGCAGAGAGAGTCTTGCCTTCCTGTTCACACCTGGTTAGGGTGTCCTTCACCTGTGATCCGAAAAGAGCGGAACCATCAAAGCGGTTATTGGTGAAAGAAGCTCTGAAGAGCTCCGCAAAATTACATGGCCGCATCCATGCGTGCCTCCTAAGGGCAATGCCTGTGCCTGCGGCTCTACTCACACCATCGGCTGCATAAGAAATGAGCCTCATGGAGGAGTTAACAACTGAATTCAGAGTCGCCAGCTGGGAGGCCACCTTAGCTTGAGCCCCCTCAGATGATGGATCTTGGAGGGTATCTCCAAGCTCTTTAGGGAGATCCCTCTGAAGGCGGGTGAAATGGCACAAATAATTCAAAGACTTCATGGAGAAGGTCGCTGAAGCAAACATTCGCTTCCCATATCTGTCCATAGTCCTAGACTCCTTGTTAGAGGGATGGACAGATGACGAAGTTTCTGCCAACTCCTTCTTTGTGGCTGCTGCTACCACCATGGCATCAACATGTACGCCCTTAGTCAAAAACTGTTTGTCCTGAGGTGCAGTTATAAATTTAGCAGGTCTCCTGGGAGTTGGTTTCACTGTGTCTGGAGCTGACCGCGCCTTTCGAGCCACCACAGACATAAGTGGGTTGAAAGGTGAAAACACCCAGGAGGTGGAAGTTCGGGAACCAAATGTGTCCATGAATACCGACTCATCCTCGGAAGGGGCTAGAGTATTCCAGTTCCCCCTCTGCCTAAGCATTTCCAAAATGTCTGAAAAGGAGACATCTTCAGAGGGGGATCTCGGGGGACCCTTCCGAATCCTCTAAGTCAGTATCTGATGTGACAGACTAAGGGGAGTCAAAGTGCTTCCTCTTGCACTTCCTTTTATGAGGTGGCTCCTCTGAGTGATCGGGGAGGCCTCAGAAGACACCCAAAGGGGTGCCCTGGAGTGCTGGTTCCCCACGCTTGGGGCCTGGAGGAGGGACAGAGGCAGACACAGGCACCATAGGGGGAAGAGACAATGGGGTTGACCGTGGGACTGACTCGGGGGCCAGTACACTCCTCATGACCTTGAAGGCGCCCCCGCCCAGGCGCAGAGAAGACTCCGGTTCCGAAGAAACCGGAATCCCTCCCCGCACCAAGGGAGACGGCTCCGAAGCCGATGTAGGAGCTGAGCTCACCTGCGCCGAAGCTCCGAGGGGGAGAATGGGGTCGGACAAGGGTCCGAAGCCACTCTCCTCCTCGGAGACGATGAGGGAGTCCCGGCGCCCAGATCCCTCCAAGGACGGTGCCATGGAAGGGATCGGAGCCGACAGAACCGAAGGAGAAGGTATCGGAGCCGACGGTTCCACGACTCGAACCCCAATGAACTCCGGCTCCGAGCTCAAGAGAGGAGTCGGAGGAGGAATATCTGCAGAAGTGGACGGAGCCGACACCTGATGAGGGGGGCTGGACAACATTCTCGCTAGGGCCTGTGATTTCAGCAGCCTACTGACCCCTCTCTCCAAGTCCTGATCTGAAAGTCTAGAGGACCGAGAGGAGTGAGAGGACCTATGACTGTGCTCCGATTGGAGCAGAGGTGACCGTGGAGCAGAGCGTATCGACTCCAAGGAGGGAGACCTAGATCTCTTTCGACTCCCAGATGGCTCCGAAGTACATGCTGGAGCCGACTGGGAGGGAGGGACATCGGTTCCGGCCGGAGCCGAGGTGAATGGTGGAGTCTCACCCAGCTACAGCTCAGAACTGGGAGCCGAAGACTTAGGTGGCTTGGAGGATTTCACAGGCTGAGCCTTGGCCAGTGAATCCTGGGGCTTGAGCAAACCCCGAAGGATTAACTTATTTTTGCGCTCCTGCAGGACTCCTGGGCTGAAAGCATGACAAACCGAACAAGAGTCCTGCAGGTGCACCGTGCCCAGACAATAGACACAAAAAGTGTGACCATCTGTCAGAGACATCTTCTGACAGCATGAGTCACACTTCTTGAATCCGGACACTTTAGTATCCTTGGACACGTTACCACACACACACCAAGGTAAGTACACACATACACAAGAAAAACAAGTTAGCAGGTATAACTAATCAATATAAACTATACAGCTAACGCACACTGAAACTAAGTAAAGTCTACTACTACAGACACTATCTAAAAACGTTTTTTTTTTTTTTTTTAAACTAGAAAAAGACAAAAAAAAAAAAAAAAAGGTTAGCCTCTAATTTAAACGGCTACCGCGAAAGGGAAGGGAGGGGTGGGGAAAACTCTCTAAGTAAAACGAGTTTTCAAGAAAAAAACAGGAGGGATAAATGCTGTTTAGAGAATATAGCTAGGGGAACAGTACAACTAAGAAATTAGGTACACTATAAAGGAAAAATTCTAGTAAAAATAGAAAAATACAATAAAGTATACCAGCCTGAGCCAGTAAGACAACCTCGCAGTCTGAAGCGGCAAACAAGATCTGGGTAACTAGCGCCAGGCATCATGGGATATGGGGTAGCCTCGAGCCAGTAAACAGCTCTCAAGCTATTGAAGATGGCCGAGTCGGAGACGAGGATCGGCTCCGAACCCAACCAGCAAGAATGAAGGCAAGATAGACAACTTAACATCATGTATTCCCCAAGCACAGGGACTCTTCATTATTAAAAAAATGATGTATTGGACACAAACCGTGATGTGAGGTCCATATTCATAAAACAGTGACAGTACTGCTATCCTTGAAATGTTTCTCAATTTAGAAAGAACAGTTTTATGTGGAGTCCATAACAAACGTGAAGTATGACAGTGATATAAGCACTATCAGTAATGGCTTAATGTGCAGTGCAGTGGTTTATCATAATGAGCTACAAACAGCACATCTAAAAGACTAATTTAATTTCTGCAACTTAATTTTGCTTACTGCCTGTATCTTCTGAATAAATCACTTAAGAATATGAACATTCCAAAGTAAACCTGAAAACAAGCTTTAGTACCTTGTAGGTCCTACTCAGCTAAAAAAAGACTACATAAATAAATTACACTACTAAAGCCAAAGTATGTGAAAATGTACAGTGTCCATTACAAGACTTAATAAAACTAGTACTAAATAAAATAGATTCACTTACTCAGTTCTCGATCCACAGCAGCCACAATGCAGTTTTTGGGTATTTCAATTATGGCACTAATACCTGCAATTTTTAAAAAGTGTCAATCAACATAAATATCTTTTACTTTTCGTCTGCTTTGCCCATGCAGACTACAATATATGCATACACAAGTCTCTATACAATATATGCATACACAAGTCTCTATATAAATACTTCATTACATATTCTTTTACAATTACATATTCCATTACAGTTATCACTTTCATCTTAGTAATGCTGCAAACTACTACAATAATGTGCTGTTACCATGTATGTCTAACACCCCCACTACTGAAATAAAATGGTGAGTCAAAGGTTTTATGGAAATCATGAGTAAAAAAGCAAAAAATGGCCTTAGAGTACATCATTGCACTGGTTATAGGTTCATAGGTTAGTACTAGGCTAGCTGCCCTTGCGAGCCATTGTAAGCCTAGCCAATTATCCCTTGCAATAATTGAACTCTGCACCTTGTGTTTCTAAGGCAAACACCTTAACCATTAGGCCACCCTCCCAACCCCAATAGGTGCATAGATTAGTACTAGGCTAACTGCCCTTGTGGGCTATTTTGAGCCTAGCCAATTACCCCATGTGAGAATCAAACCCTGCATCTTGTGTCTTTAAACACCTTAACCATTGTACCAACCTCCCACCCTTTATAAACAGATAAAGATGGTCAATTGTGCACCTTTGATTTCTCTTTCGCTGTCTACCCATATATACATGCTCCTTGGAAGTTGGTTGATTCTGAACTACTGCAGTATCATGAATAAAGTTATGTGCCTCTCAAAATGAAATTATACTTCCAGCAATTAAAGCAAGGCACCTTACAAAATCACTTTAAAATGTAATACATGATATTGTAAAAAAATAAACTGAGGCATTAAAGACAAATCAGAAAATTACTCAGGTTACAGTCACAGGATTCTAAATATTTATAGGACCTTGCCATACCCAGTTGTTGTTGTTGTATCTTTTGGCTTTTCCCAGTTAGGGGTTGCCACAGCAGAACTCCGGTCCGCTAATGATTGGCAGTAGATTTTTACGTGCCGAGTTGCCGGCCCTGATGCACAACCTTCAACGAAGGTACGCCCATTCACGCATGTCTCTACACAGAAGACGCTTTAGCTGAGAATCAAACAGGACAATGTCATACCCAGTGCCAGGCTTTAAATCTTTTCTTTAAGGAAGAGAAACCAGTTAGTGCTGGAGTAAATTTGACAGCACCTGTCCAGTCATAAAGGTTTAGTTTAAAGGAAGATCATGAATCAAACTGTATAACCTATACAAGAAGATTGTTTAGGGGAAAGGGGAGGTGCTGAGTGATGAATCTAGCTATCACATTCTGTTTATTTGTTGATGAAGGTTCAGCTCTCTAGTTATAGTGTTAGCTGAGCTGCCTGTATTACTGAAATATAGGTGGTCAACCACAGCCGATCCTCAATGTCAAGGTCAGTGAGGCACAGATCACCACTCAGGCATCCATAACACACAGAATACAGGAAGACAGTTTTCAGTCTCTCCAATGTGGAAGACATTTTTTGTTAGGAACCACTGGTACTCTTTGAATTTGCTGAGATGTAATGTAAGATAAGTGCCAAAGGAGCACTGTATTCTGTAACAGGTATGATCAGTGCTGAATGCAAGAGGATGTTTGGTTACAAGTTGTGCTAAGCAGAAGGATTTCCTGAGAACAGTTGCCAGGTGGTTATCTAAAGAGAAGAAACTGTTGGCCAAAGTGTCGAGGCTCTTGACTGCCTTTTTAAGGATGCGTTATCTACACTGAGGATTGCATGTTAAATGTCCTATTACATCTGCTCTAATTGGGACTGCCAGATCTACACATTTGTCTGTGTGAGCATCAAGCTCCTTATTGAAGTTGCTGCAGTTGGCTGCTGTGTCTGGGTCAGCGATAGTGATGTCATGGCTACATTTGGAGATTTCATCATATAACTCTATAAGATTTGACCTTCTGAAGTCCTTAAATATGACGACTTTGGCTACAGGGCTGGTTTTGAGAGTAAATGTCAAGAGTTTTTAGTTTGACTTAAATGGAGAAGGAGAGACTAGGGGTGTAGAAAGTACAGTTGTGTACTCTTACCATAAATGTAGATGTTCGAGTGTATTCACTGTTGCAGTCATCACACTTGGGTTATCTGCCCGCAGGTAGCCCTCAGTCGGCCCGAATACCAGAGTCTTGGGATTTCTGCATCGAATGCTGTCGCCACTTCCAAGACGTCAGGTCATCAGGGGTATAAAACATGCAGCCGATGCCATTACATCAGTTTTTCTTGCCCTAGATGTCAGGAGCCCTCAAAATAGGAAGCTATTACATGGTGTGGAATACCTCCAGTAAAAAGTAAATGCCCCTGCCATAAAAGATGGCCATAAAGAGGATAGGAAAAAAGGATAGAGAAAGCCAGGGGGCTGGAGGGAGGGAAACCAGGACTGCAACAGTGATTACACTCCAACATCTACATGTGTGGTAAGTGTACACGACTGTACTATGTTCTTCGTGTTTCACTGTTGCAGTCATCACACTTGGTTTGATTCCCAAAGCTGAGGAAGGGTGAAGGCAGTCAAGAAGTGTTGGGGGTGGCTAGCAGGCCTTGTAACACTGTTGTAGAAAATCCAGCTCTGGATTTAGAAAAAATAGTTAAGTGGTAATGCTTGGTGAAGGTGTGTACAGAACTCCAGGTTGCAGCTTCCAGGATGTCGCTGGTGGGGACCCCCATGAGAAATGCTGTAGAGGTTGAAGTAGCTCTAGTGGAATGAGTTCTGATCCCCAGAGGACTAGGTTTTCCATGGTGCTTGTAGCAGAAATGGATGCAGTGTATTATCCATTTGGAAATGGTTTGTTTCAAAATGGCCTTGCCCTCTACCCCTGTAGCAAAGTTGACTAATAGCTGGTCAGATTTTCTGAAAGGCTTAGTCCTGTCAAGGTAGAACCTGAGCTGTCTGTGCACGTCCAAGGAGTGCAGGATCCTTTCCCCTCTATTCTGAGGATTAGGGAAAAAGGTTGGCAAATGGATGGATTGGTTTAAAGCCACACTGGATACCACCTTGGGCATAAAGGAAGGGTTAGTCCTGAGGGAAACTTTGTCAGCATGGAAAATAATGAAGGGCTCCACCACCATTATTGCCTGTAACTCAGGCTGTTTTCCAGGAGAGGAATTTTAACTCTGGTGAAGCAGCAGGTTCAAAAGGGGGAAGCGTGAGCTGTTCCAGTACAACGTTAAGGACCCAGGCCAGGGTGGGAGCTCTCCTAGGGGGCCTTAAATTGTTAGCTCCTCTCAGGAAAGTACAGTTGTGTACACTTACCATAAATGTAGATGTTCGAGTGTATTCACTGTTGCAGTTATTACATTTGGGTAATCCTGCCGGCAGGTTGCCCTCAGTCGGCCTGAATTCCAAAGTCCTGAGTCCTGCGTCGGCTGCTGTTGCCCCTTCCCTGATGTCAGGTCGTCAGGGGTATAAAAGAAACAGCCGACACCATTTTCTTTAGTTTTTCTTGCCCCAGATGTCAGGTGCCCTCTGAAAGGGTAGCCAATTTTTATACATGCATAAATATAAACTTTACCTTCATCTACAAGAACATACACCACATAGGTTGTATAAATCAGAGAATGAAAGATAGGTTCCATTATTAGAAAGGGGGACAGCGGGTGGGTAACCTGGACTGCAACAGTGAATACACTCGAACATCTACATTTATGATAAGTGTACACAACTGTACTATGTTCATGTTTCACTGTTGCAGTCATTACATTTGGGTAGAGTCCCAAAGCTATGGTTGGGAGGCTGCAGCTAAACAGCATTAGGAGCGGCTATGAGGCCCTGCAGAACTGCAGTGGCAAAGCCTGCCCTGGATTTAGAGTAGAGTGGCAGATGATAGTGCTTTGTAAAGGTGTGCACTGAACTCCAAGTAGCAGCCTCTAAAATGTGCTTGGTTGGTACTACCCTGAGAAAGGCTGCTGAAGTGGCTGCAGCTCTGGTTGAATGTAGCCTAATGCCCTTAGGCACTGGCTTGCCATTGTGTAAGTAGCAGAAATGAATGCAGTGGCCTATCCACTTTTAAATAGTCTGCTTTGAGATAGCCTTTCCTTGTGATCCTGCAGCATATGTCACTAGTAGTTGCTCTGTCTTTCTGAAAACTTTGGTTCTGTCCAAGTAGAATCTAAGCTGTCTGTGTACGTCTAAAGAATGCAGAATTCTCTCCCCCTTATTCTGTGGATATGGATAAAAAGTTGGCAGATGAATTGTTTGGTTAAGAGCCACACTGGACACCACCTTGGGCATAAATGTTGGGTTTGTCCTCACATAGACCCTGTCTGGATAAAAAATGATAAAAGGTTCCACAGCCATGAGTGCCTGTAGCTCTGAAACTCATCTTGCAGAAGTTATTGCTAGGAGCAGAGCTGTTTTCCAAGATAAAAACTTTATATCAGCAGTAGCAGCTGGCTCAAAAGGAGGCAGGGTGAGCTTTTCCAAGACATAGTTGAGGTCTCATGAAGGCACTGGTGTTCTCCTTGGAGGCCTTAAATTTTTGGCTCCTCTGAGGTACTGCTTTAATAAGGGATGAGAAAAGATTGGTGGCTCTGTATTGTAATGGCAAAAATGGCAGAGGCATGCATTTTAATAGATGAAAACGATAGGCCTTTGTCCAGCATCTTAGTTAAGTATTGCAAAATCTGAGGAATACTTAGCACAGCTGTATCAGTTCCTTGTGCTTGGTTCCAAAAACAGAATCTCTTCCATTTTCCAGCATAAGATTTTCTAGTACTAGGCCTTCTGGCTTCCAAAATGACATCCATCACAGCTTTACTGAGAGGTGTGTTTTGTATGACTACATTATCCACCATGCTGCCAGGTTTAAAGTCCTGAGTTGGCTGTGCAGGATCTGATTGATTTGCTGGGACAGTAGATGAGGTATTTGTGGTAAGGTCCAAGCTGGGCATTGAGACAAGTTCCTTAGGATTGGATACCAGTACTGGCAGGGTCAGTCTGGGGCAATCAGTATCATCTTTGGCTTCTCCAGTCTGACCTTTACGAGTACCTTGGGGAGGAGAGGCAGTGGGGGAAGGCATATACTGATAGGTTTTTCCAGCTGAAAGATAGGGCATCCACTTTCCATGCTTATCTGTGATAAGTCCTTGTGCAGAATCTTTTTAGTTGGTAGTTGTGAGGGGAGGCAAATAGATCTGTGTCCGAGTGTCCCCATTTCCCTGTTATCATACTGAAGACTTGTGGATTCAGCTGCCACTCATGGGGATCCATGAGGTTTCTGCTTAGTTTGTCTGCCAGAGTATTTTTTCCTTCCTGGCAGGAATTGTGCCTGCAGATGTACTTGGTAAGTCAATGCCGTGTCCCACAAAGTCATGGCTAGTCTGCAAAGGGGGTAAGAATGTGTGCCCCCCTGCTTTACATACCACATGACTGTGGTGTTTTCTGTCTTTATCAGTAGTTGTCCCGAATGAAGTAGGTCCTTTAAGGCTGTCAGAGCATTTTGAACAGCTAGCATCTCTTTTTGCTTGATATGTAGATGCATTTGGTTTGAGGACCATGTGCCCTGAATGCATCTTCCTGCCATGTGGGCCCCCCAGGCATAATCTGATGCATCTGTTGTTATTGTCTGCCTGGCTGGGGGTAATGTGAATGGCTGTCCCTTGTTTTGGTGACAAGTCTTTTCACACCATTGAAACTCCTGTTGCAGGCAGGGAATGAGAGTAATCATTGTTTCCAAGCTGTGGCAATGTTGAGTCCAAACACTTTTTAGGTACCATTGAAGTTTCCTCATATGCAGTCTTGCATATGGAATTAGTAGGATGCAGGATGCCATGAAGCCCAAAGCCTGCAGAATTTTTCTTGCAGATAACTGGGCCTTTGTTGCCAACATTTTGAAATAGGTAGTCAGTTGCCTTTGTTTGTCTGGCGTGAGATAAGCCATCTGGGCAGTTGTATTTAAGCTTGCACCCAGGAATATTATCTCTTGAGACGGTACTAGCTTTGATTTCTTTTAGTTGACTGTGTATCCTAGGTATGTTAGAAGTCTTTTCACAAATGCCAGATGTTGTAGAAGAATGTCCTTGTTCTCTGCTTGAATTAGACAGTCGTCCAAGTAAGGATATATTTGTATTCCTCTTTGTCTGCAGAATGCAATTACTGGTGCCAGGCACTTTGTAAAGACCCTGGGCGCAGTAGATAAGAAAAAGGGCAGTGCAGAGAATTGGTAATGTATTGAGCCAGCCTTGAATCTATGGTATCTTCTGCATAATTGTCTGATTGGGACATGCAGGTATGCCTCTTTTAGGTTTAGAATCACAAGCCAAGCGTTCTTGCCCAGCATGGGCAGAAGCTGCTGCAAAGTCAACATCTTGAATTTTGGTATATCCAGGAATGTGTTCAGAATAGATCCAGTATTGGTCTCCAGGCCTTGTCCTTTCTGGGTACCAAGAACAGTCTTGAGTAAAATCCTTGTCCCTGCTCTTGCTCTGGTACTTGTTGAATGGCCCCCATGTCCATGAGGGATGACACTTTTTTTTGTGCTTCTAGCCACTGATTTTTTGGCAGATATGGCCAGCCATTTGCCTTTGGCAGGGTATGGAAATGGAACTTGTAGCCTTGTGACACGATATTTAGAACCCACTTGTCCTGGATTATAATGTGCCAATTTTGAGAAAAAAGTGCTAATTTTCCCCCTAAGGGTGCTGCCAGGAGATAAGTGCTTGGTGCAGGCAGGGGAAAGTCATTGGGACTGTTTCCTGTATGGTTGTGATTTGTCGTCTCCAACTTTGGAGGTAGAAGCACCCCATTGTTTTGACCTGTATGAAGCACCTGGGATCTGCCTCTAGGGTGTCTGGATCTGCCCCTTTGAGGTCTGTCTGACACAGGAAAGGACCAGTTCTTTGTAGGCCAGTGTCTACTAAACCTAAATGGCTGTACTTGTAAAAAATCTTTGACAGTTTACATAGATTTAGCTTTGTCCTCCATTTTCTTTAACACCTCTTCTGCCTTAACACCAAACAAAGTATCATGCTGTAAAGGTGCATCTAATAATTTAACTTTGACATGCTCAGGCAGATTTTGTTCCTTTAACCAAGCATAACTCCTAATTACAGAACCCGTAACTGCGGCCCTGCAGGAGGCCTCCAAAGAAACAAAACCACATTGCAAAGTATGCTTTCCAACTTGTTCAGCTGCATGCAATAAATCCTGCATTTCCTTGTTTTCTGCACATTCAGAGTTTAACAACATTTTCTGTTTAAGCAATGCCATGACATGTTGCTGATATTTGAGCATATGAAACTGACAGTTTAAGGCCCTTATAGCCAAGGTAGCAGATGTGTAAACCTTTTCTCCCCATCTATCCAGTGCCCTAGAATCTCTGTCAGAGGGGGTAGGGTTTTTTGCAGCAGAAGTCTTAACTCCTTTGAGACCCTGTGAAATAGTTTCTGGGTCTACAGTAGGTTTTTAAAAAGGAATTTATGAGAGTCAGGAACCCTGTAATATCGGTCAGGCTTAGCAGGAGCTGGAGGTAAGGAGTCAGGGTTAAGACTAGACTCCGAAAACACATCATCTACAATGTCTAACACAGGTGGAATGGCTAGTGGCCTGTGTTGAGGTAGTAAAAGGAAATCCCTGAGCCTCTTTTTAGATTCTGAAAAATCTTGGCTTTCCCAGTGGAAATGCTCCCTCATAGTATGCAAGGTTTCCCCAAAGGAATAGTCCTCTGGAGGAGAAGCTGAAGGAATAGATTCTTCAGCATCAGAATCCTCATGGGGGTGGGGGGGGAGAGAATATTCCTGATCAGAAGAGGGATCGGAAGAAATAGAAACCTGATCTGAAGATTCATAGTCAGTCTCTTGCCTAGGCCTCTTATCAGGAGCGGGATGGGAACCCCTGATCAAGGTAATCAAGTCTTCGGCCATTTTGAGCATTTGTTTTTTGGGTATAGAGGCCTGTCCACGTGGCTCTTGAGTTTGTTTCTTTGCTTTGGAAGGTGCATTAGTCTTTGCCTTTGAAGCTGAAGTAGGTTTAATGTAAAGATGTTTAGGTCTGAATACACCCTCAGAAGCCAGTGCCTGCTCAGCGGCTCCGGACCCATCTGAGGTTATAGTATCTGAAGCTCCAATACCTTGAGTTTCCAGCGGCATGGCCGACTCCACGTGGGAGTCGGTAGCGGCCTACTACTCTAAAGTAGTGGGCGTCAGGGGCTGCAAAAGTGCCTCACAGAGAACCGGTGAACCGGCGACTGGCTTAGGAGAAGCTTCGTCATCGGTTTTGGGTCTCTGTTGTCTATCTCTCTCCTTTTCCTTGCATTTTTTGTGAGCTCCAGTAGTCGGATGGGTATCCGACGACATTTCTGGATAATTAAACTGGCGTCCAAAATAGTTTAAAGCAAAATCATACAGACGCTTAATAGTGCGTTGGTTAAATCTAACACAAAATCGACAACGAGAAATGTTGTGATCAGGGCCTAGGCAAGGAATACAGTAAGCATGAAAGTCCTGATGAGGTATTTGCTTTCCAGAAGAAATACAATTATTTACTTTTTCTGACATCGGTCTGGAGCAAGACAAAAGTTTCCCCAACGGGGTACTTAGCTTTATTGAAGACTTCGGATCTGAAACTCGAACACGAAAACCTCAGGAGTTGGCCGACCAGCACTTGTGAACTGCTTCTGCTTTGGGCACCGCGCGGCAAGAAAGACTAAAGAAAATGGTGTCGGCTGCTTCTTTTATACCCCTGACGACCTGACGTCAGGGAAGGGTCAATAGCAGCCGACGCAGGACCCAGGACTTTGGAATTCAGGCCGACTGAGGGCAACCTGCCAGCAGGATTACCCAAATGTAATGACTGCAACAGTGAAACACGAAGAACATCTGCTTGATGAGAGGGTGAGAAAAGAGAGGAGGCTCAGTACTATAATGAGCTGAGACGGCAGAGGCAACAATCTTAATGGATGAAAAGGATAGGCCTCTGTGGAGCAGCTCTGCTAGGAAATCAAGGATTTGAGGTAAGTTGGGCACAGCTGTGTCCTTTCCTTGAGACCGACTCCAAGAACAATATCTTTTCCACTTTTCAGCATAGGATTTCCTAGTACTAGGCCTTTTGGCCTCAAGGACGTCCAGCACCTGTTTGATGAGGGATGCTGGTGGTGTATACACGGGATAAACCAGGCTGCAAGGTTTAAGGTTTGCAGCTGTGGATGCAAAATCTGTTCCTCCTGCTGAGACAGCAGGGAAGGTGCCTGATGTATGTACCAGGATGGCACTGCTGTCAGACTGGGTAGGAGTGGGTACCAGTGCTGGTGGGACCAGTCTGGTGCAATAAGGATTGCCCTTGGTCTGTCCTGTTTGATCTTGAGTAGTACTTTTGAGAGGAGGGACAGAGGAGGAAAGGCATACATTGAGAGGTTTTCCCATGTAAAGGATAGGGTTGTCCACCTTTCAGGCTCTGCTGTGAGGGTTCCTGGTGCAAAATGTGTTCAATTGGTGGTTTTGGGGGAAGGCAAAAAGGTCCATCTCCGGAGTTCCTCACCTCTGTGTTAGAAGTTTGAATGAGTTGGGTTCCAATTTCCACCCGTGAGGGTCCAGTAGATTTCTGCTTAAGTCATCTGCCAGTGAATTGTACTTGCCTGACAGGAAATGAGCTTGTAGGTGTACTTGGATGCTCAAGGCTGTGTTCCACAGAGCCATGGTTAACCTGCAGAGTGGGTAAGAATGAGTCCCGCCCTGCTTGTTTATGTACCACATAACTGTGGTGTTGTCTGTCTTTATCAGGAGCTGTCCTGGAAGGATAAGGTATATGAAGACTGTCAGAGCATTCTGTACAGCTAGCATCTCTTTTTGACTGATATGCAGGGGAATTTGTTCTGGGCTCCATTTGCCTTGAATGCATTTGCCTGCCATGTGAGCCCCCCCCCCCCCCCATGCACAGTCTGATGCGTCTGTTGTCAGGGTTTTGGCGGTGAGGGGTTGAGTGAAAGGAAGTCCCTTGTTGTGGTTGCATGCTTCTGCCCACCAAAGGAACTCTGCCCTTAGACAAGGTATGATAGGAATCACTGTTTCTAGGTCCTGAGAATGTTGACACCAGAGACTTTTAAGTACCACTGAAGTTTCCCCATATGCAGTCTTGCATATGGAATTAGCAGAATGCATGAGGCCATGAACCCTAGGGCTTGCAGTATTTTCCTTACTGATAGCTGGGTTTTGTTGGCCATTAGTTTGAAATAGTTTGTCAGATGGACCTGCTTTTCTGGAGTGAGGAATGCCATCTGGGAAGTTGTGTTCAAGCTTGCTCCCAGGAATGCAATTTGTTGGCTGGGCGCAATTTGTGATTTCTTTTCATTGATGGTGATTCTCAGTGAAGTTAGAAGTCTTTTTACAAATGCCAGGTGCTGAAGTGGCAATTCCTGACTGTCCGCCTGAATCAGGCAATCATCCAAGTATGGGTAGCTTTGAATATTTCTCTGCCTGCAGTATGCAATGGCTGGAGCCAGACATTTTGTGAATACACTGGGCGCAGTAGATAAGCCAAATGAAGTGCACAGAACTGATAGTTCATACAGCCTGCCCTGAAACATAGATATTTCCTGCAAGATTCCCTTATGGGGATGTGCAGGCAGATAAGCTTCTTTTAAGTCTAGGGTGACTTAACCAGGCAGCCTTGGCTAGCATAGGAAGAAGCTGTTGCAGTGTAAGCATTTTGAATTTTGGGACCACCAGAAAGGTGTTGAGAATTGATAGATCCAGGGGACAGGGCAACAAAAGCTCTCTTTTCTGGGCACCAGGAAAGTACAGTTGTGTACACTTACCATAAATGTAGATGTTTGAGTGTATTCACTGTTGCAGTCATTACAACTGGGTTATCCTGCTGGCAGGCTACCCTCAGTCGGCCTGAATTCCAAAGTCTAGGTCCGGCGTCGGTTGCTGTTGCCTCTTCCCTGATGTCAGTGCGCCAGGGGTATAAAAGATGCAGCCAACGCCATTTTCTTCACTTTTTCTTGCCCCAGATGTCAGGTGCCCCCAAAAGGGTAGGCTAAAAAAATATCAATAAAACATGCATGCACCAAAGTATATATTTTGCCTTCATCTACAAGCAAATACACCACATAGGTTGTATAGAATAGAGAAGTACAGATAAGTTCCAGCAAAGAAATGGGGGATGGCGGGTGGGTAACCTGGACTGCAACAGTGAATGCACTCGAACATCTACATTTATGGTAAGTGTACACAACTGTACTATGTTCCTCGTGTTTCACTGTTGCAGTCATTACAATTGGGTTGAATCCCAAAGCTAAGGTTGGGAGGCTGGAGCTAAATAGCATTAGGGGTGGCTATTAGGCCCTGCAGAACTGCAGTGGCAAAGCCTTCCCTGGATTTAGAGTAGAGTGGTAAGTGATAGTGCTTTGTAAAGGTGTGCACTGAACTCCAAGTAGCAGCCTCTAAAATGTCTTTGGTTGGAACTCCCCTGAGGAAGGCTGCTGAAGTGGCTGCTGCTCTGGTTGAAAGTAGCCTAATGCCCTTAGGAACTGGCTTGCCATTTTGTGAATAGCAGAAATGAATGCAGTGGCCTATCCACTTTGAAATAGTCTGCTTTGAGATAGCTTTTCCTTGTGATCCTGCAGCATATGCCACTAGTAATTGCTCTGTCTTTCTGAAAGCTTTGGTTCTGTTCATATAGAAGCGTAGCTGTCTGTGTAAGTCCAAAGAATGCAGAATTTTCTCTCCCTTATTCTGTGGGTTTGGATAAAAGTTAGGCAGATGAATAGTTTGGTTAAGGGCCACACTGGACACTACCTTAGGCATAAATGTCAGGTTTGTCCTCAGAGAAACCCTGTCTGGATAAAAAATGATAGAAGGTTCCACAGCCATGAGTGCCTGTAGCTCTGAGACTCGTCTTGCAGAAGTTATTTCTAGGGGCAGAGCTGTTTTCCAAGATAAAAACTTTATATCAGCTGCAGCGGCTGGCTCGAAAGGAGGCAGGGTGCGTTTTTACAAGACATAATTGAGGTCCCATACAGGTATTGGTGATCTCCTTGGAGGCCTTAAATTTTTGGCCCCTCTGAGGTATTGCCTTAATAAAGGATGAGAAAAGATTGGTGGCTCTGTACTGTAATGAGCCGAAATAGCAGAGGCATGAATTTTTATAGATGAAAAAGATAGGCCTTTGTCCAGCATCTCAGTCAAGTATTGCAAAATCTGAGGAATGTTTGGTACAGCTGTGTCAATTCCTTGTGCCTGGTTCCAAGCACAGAATCTCTTCCATTTTCCAGCATAGGATTTTCTAGTACTAGGCCTCCTGGCCTCCAAAATGACATCCATCACTGCTTTAGTGAGACGTGTGTTTTGTATGACTACATTATCTGCCATGCTGCCAGATTTAAGGTCTTAAGTTGGCTGTGCAGGATCTGATTGTTCTGCTGGGACAGTAGATGAGGCACTTGAGGTAAGGTCCAGGCTGGGCATTGAGACAAGTTCTTAAGGAACATCCGTGGTGTGGCCAGTCTGGGGCAATCAGTATAATTTTTGTCTTCTCCTGTCTGACCTTTAGGAGTACCTTGGGGAGGAGAGGCAGAGGAGGAAAGGCATATACTGTTAAGTTTTTCCAGCTGAAAGACAGGGCATCCACTTTCCATGCTTGTCTGTGATAAGTCCTTGTGCAGAATCTCTTTAGTTGGCAGTTGTGAGGTGAGGCAAATAGATCTATGTCCGGGCATCCCCATTTCCCTGTTACCATGCTGAAGACTTGTGGATCCAATTTCCACTCGTGGGGATCCATGAGGTTTCTGCTTAGTTCGTCTGCCAGAGTATTTATCTTTCCTGGTAGGAATTGTGCTTGCAGATGTACTTGGTAAGTCAATGCTGTGCCCCACAAAGTCATGGCTAGTCTACAAAGGGGGTAGGAATGAGTGCCTCCCTGCTTGTTTATGTACCACAAGACCGTGGTATTGTCTGTCTTTATCAGTAGTTGTCCCGAATGAAGTAGGTCCTTGAAGGCTGTCAGGGCATTTTGAACAGCTAGCATCTCTTTTTGATTGATATGTAGATGCATTTGGTTTGTGGACCATGTGCCTTGAATACATCTTCCTGCCATGTGGGCTCCCCAGGCATAATCCGATGCATCCGTTGTTAATGTCTGTGTGGCTGGGGGTCGAGTGAATGGCTGTCCCTTGTTCTGGTGACAAGCCTTCACCCACCATCGAAACTTCTGTTGCAGGCAGGGAATGAGAGTAACTATTGTTTCCAGGCTGTGACACTGTTGAGTCCAAACACTTTTTAGGCACCACTGAAGTTTCCTCATATGCAGTCTTGCATATGGAATTAGTAGAATGCAGGATGCCATGAAGCCCAAAGCCTGCAGAATTTTTCTTGCAGATAACTGGGCCTTTTTTGCCAACAGTTTGAAATAGGTAGTCAGTTGCCTTCGCTTGTCTGGCGTGAGATAAGCCATATGGGCAGTTGCATTTAAGGTTGCGCCCAGGAATATTATCTCTTGAGAGGGTATTAGTTTTGATTTCTGTTCGTTGACTGTGTACCCTAGGCATGGTAATAATCTCTTTACAAACGCCAGATGCTGTAGTAGAATGTCCTTGTTCTCTGCTTGAATGAAGCAGTCGTCCAAGTAAGGATATATTTGTATTCCTCTTTGTCTGCAGTATGCAATTACTGGTGCCAGGCACTTTGTGAAGACCCTGGGTGCAGTAGATAAGCCAAAGGGCAGTGCAGAGAATTGGTAGTGCATTGAGCCATCTTTGAATCTGAGGTATCTTCTGCCTGTTTGTCTGATTGGGACATGCAGGTATGCCTCTTTTAGATCTAAAGTCACAAGCCAAGCCTTCTTGCCCAACATGGGCAGAAGCTGCAGTCAACATTTTGAATTTTGGAATATCCAGATATATGTTTAGGATAGATAGGTCCAGTATTGGTCTCCAGGCTTTGTCCTTTCTGGGTACCAAGAACAGTCTTGAATAGAATCCTTGTCCCTGCTCTTGCTCTGGTACTTGTTGAATGGCCCTCATGTCCATGAGGGATGAAACTTGTTTTTGCGCCTCTGCCCATTGATTGCGTGGCAGGTCTGGCATACCGTTTGGCCTTGGCAGGGTGTGAAAGTGGAACCTGTAGCCCTGTGATACTATATTTAGAACCCATTTGTCCTGGGTGATCACGTGCCAGTTTTGTGAAAAAAAAGTGCTAGTTTTCCCCCCAAAGGGGCTGCCAAAAGATAAGTGCTTGGTGCTGGAAGGGGGAAGTCATTGAGACTGTTTTCTGTATGGCTGTGATTTTTCCTCTCCGCCTTGGAGGTAGAAGCACCCCATTGTTTAGGCTTGTATGAGCCTTGGGGCTGTGATCTGCCTCTGGGGCGTCTGTATCTGCCTCTTTGTGGCCTATCTGACACTGGAAAGGACCAATTCTTTGTAGGCCAGTTCCTCATAAATCTGGGAGGCTGTACCTGCAAGAAATCATTGACTGTTTGCATAGATTTAGCTTTGTCCTCCATTTTCTTCAACACCTCTTCTGCTTTAACACCAAAGTATCATGTAATGGAGCATCTAATAGTTTTGCTTTAACATGATCAGGCAGATTCTGTTCTTTTAACCAAGCATACCTCCTAATGACAGAACCTGTAACAGCGGCCCTGCAGGAGGCCTCTAGAGAATCAAAACCACATTGCAAAGTATGCTTTCTAACTTGTTCAGCTGCATGCAATAAATCCTGCATTTCATTGCTGTCTGCACATTCTGAATTTATTGACATTTTCTGTTTAAGCAATGACATAAGATAGTGCTGATACTTAAGCATATGAAATTGGCAATTTAAGGCTCTTACAGCCAAGGTAGCAGAAGTATAAATCTTTTTACCCCATCTGTCTAGGGCCCTAGAATCCCTATCGGAGGGGATAGGGTTTTTTGCAGTAGAAGCCTTGACCCCTTTGGGACCCTGAGAGATGGTTTCTGGGTCAGCAGCAGGGTTTTTATGAAGAAATTTATGTGAATCAAGAACTCTATAGTATCTGTCTGGCGTAACAAGAGCTGGTGGTAAAGAGTCTTGAAACAGACTGGACTCTGAAAATACATCATCTACAATGTCTAAAACAGGTGGAATAGCAAGGGGCCTGTGCTGAGGCAATAAAAGGAAGTCTCTGAGCCTTTTATTGGATTCTGAGTAATCTTGGCTCTCCCAGTGGAAATGCTTCCTCATAGTATGCAGTGTCTCCCCCAAAAGAATAATCCTCAGGAGGAGAGGCTGAAGGGATAGATTCTTCAGCATCAGAATCCTCATAGGGAGGAAGAAAATATTCCTGTTCAGAGGAGGAATCAGAGGAAATGGAAACCTGGTCTGAAGATTCGTATTCTAACTCTTGCCTAGGCCTCTTATCAGGAGGGGGATGGGGACCCCTGATCAAAGTAATTAGGTCTTCAGCCATTTTAAGCATCTGTTTTTTAGGCATGGAGGCCTGTCCAGGAGAATGCTGTACCTGTTTCTTTGTCTTTAGAGATGCTTTAGTCTTTGCCTTTGAAGCTGAAGTAGGTTTCCCATATAACTGTGTAGGCTTGAAAACACCCTCAGAAGCCGATGCCTGCTCAGCGGCTCCAGACCCATCTGAGGGAATAGTTTCCGAGTGTCCAATACCTTGAGTTTCCAGCGGCCTAGTCAGCTCCACGTGTCGGAAGCGGCCTATGGCTCTGAGGTAGCGGGCATCAGGGGCTGCGAAAGTGCCTCACTGAGAACCGGCGACAGGCCTAGCAGAAGCCTCATCGGTTTTGGATCTCGGATGCCTGTTCTTTTCTTTTTCTTTGCGCTTTTTATAAACTCCGGTAGTCGGCTGTTCCAACGGCATTATATAATTAAATCTTCTGCCAAAGTAATGGAATTCAAAATCATACCGACGCTTAATAGTGTGTTGGTTAACTCTTGCACAAAACTGACAACTAGCAACGTTATGGTCAGGGCCTAGGCAAGGAATACAGTAAGAATGAAAATCCTTATGAGGTATTTGCTTTCCACAAGAAATACAATTATTAACTTTTTCTGACATCGGTCTGGAGCAAGAAAAAAGTTTCCCCAACGGAGTACTTAGCTTTAATGAAGACTTCGGATCTGAAATTTGAATTTGAAAAACACAGGAGTCAGCCAACCGGCACTTGCGAATTGCTTTTGCTTCGGCACCGCGCGGCAAGAAAGGCTGAAGAAAATGGAGTCGGCTGCATCTTTTATACCCCTGGCGCACTGGCGACAGCAACTGACGCTGGACCTAGACTTTGGAATTCAGGCCGACTGAGGGTAGCCTGCCAGCAGGATAACCCAATTGTAATGACTGCAACAGTGAAACACGAAGAACATCAGTCGAGTAAAATCCCTGTCCCCTTTGTTCTACTGGAACAGGTTGAATAGCCCTGATATGGAGAAGGGAAAGTACTTGCTTTTGAGCCTCTGCCCACTGGTTTGGAGGAAGGTCTGGCAACCCACTTGGGGTTGGCAGTGAGTGGAAGTAGCACCTGTATCCCTGGGATACAATGTTTAGAACCCATCTGTCCTGAGTAATGGACATCCAGTTTTTTGCATGAAGGGCGAGTTTTCCTCCTAGGGGTGCAAGTACTTGGACATGGCTGGGAAGGATAACTAGAAAGTCATTGTGAACTTTTTCCATAAGGGAGTGGTTTACCACTCCCTGGTTTTGAGGTGGAAACACTCCATTGTTTAGATCTCTGCATACCCTGAGACTGTAGTCTTGGTGGTCTGTTTCCCCTGGGTTTGGACTGAGAAGGCCTGAGAGGGACTGGAAACGACCAGTTTTTTGAAGGCCAATGCCTACTGAATCTAGGTGGCTGCACCTGTAAGAAATATTTGACCGTTTGCTTAGATTTAGCTTTTTCTTCCATCTTTTTAAGAACTTCTTCTGCTTTTGTGCCAAACAAATGCTCTTGATTTAATGGAGCATCTAGTAATTTTGCTTTGACATGGTCAGGTAAGACTTGTTCTTTTAGCCAAGCATGCCTTCTCAGTACAGACTCAGTGACAGTAGCCCTGCAAGATGCTTCTAAGGCATCAAACCCACATTGCAAAGTATGTTTACTAACTTGATTTGCAGAATGCATTAACTCTTGTAAATCTTTATTTTCTGCACAATCTGGAAGTAACACCATTTTGTGTTTAATTAGTTCCATAATATGTTGCTGGTACTTCAACATGTGAAAGTGGCAATTCAAAGCCCTGATGGCAAGAGTTACAGAGGTATATACTGTCTTACACCATCTGTCTAAAGCTCTAGAATCCCTGTCTGAAGGGGTAGGGTTTTTGGCTGTAGTAGCCTTAATGCCTTTAGGTCCCTGGGAAATGGTCTCTAGATCTGCAGTAGGATTCTTAAACCCCGGGATTCATTAATCTTGCACCATGCACCAGAGTAGCGTAGGCAATCTAGCGCCAAATATGGCCGTCGAGCGATTCAGGTAAGAGCTGTTTCCACGTGCACTACCACCGTATCCCAGAGCTGCGCAGCTCCCGGCGCATGTATGCTAATTACCCCATGCGCAGCACTGTAGCATGCAAATGAAGGTATATAGTGATTCATGAAGTTGTGCAGGCGTAGCGTAAGCATGTAGAAATGTAAACCAAAAAAATGGTTTACATGTTGTCAAACATAAAATCGGAGCCATAAAAGCGGACAAAACTTACGTGTTATAATGTTAATATATGCCAATGGCTAAATATAAAGCCATTGGCATAAAACAACATGCACAACCTATAAAAAATAACATTTAATTTCATGGCCACACCAACGCAAAGTAAAACCGCAGTGCATCAGTGTGCAAACGGGATCATAATGAAAATGTATTTAGATGTCATAAAACTGTAATGTAACGCAATTCATGATATCCCTATAATAGTCAATGGCATGCATGCTACACCACAACCATGGCGCAAGGGTTGCTAAGGGTCTGTGACAGTGTTCCGTGCGGTAACTAGGAATTAGCAGTCGATGCCATGCAAATGAGTCAAGTAATACTGAATCACAAATGTCCCGCCGGCATAAGGATGTACCACACGGCGTAGCATTACAACACCGAGGAGTGGCCTGGAGGTAAACATGACATCAAGAGAGGGGCATGCCACCATATCTGTAAGCACATTGGATCATTGCTAATCCGTGTTGGGTGTTGCTAAGCAAAGCCGCAGGATAGGGATGTGGAAGTAGCCATAGCTTTGCTTAGCTGAGAAAACACAAGGTAACCGAAAGTTCATGTGAATGAAAACCCGCACGAAACCCGGTAAACGGATGCGCACGGTGCGCACCACAGCTGAAACAGGAAGGATACGGGAAGACAATAAGGAAATGCTGCAACATGGTAATTGGAGTACAAATGAGTAATTAACACCTAGAAACTCACAGTGGGCCACTGACAACAGCTAACAATGCTGCTAGCAGCTACCTGCAGAACAGGAAAGGGGAGGTGCCGTACAGCAAAGAAAAGAGAACTGTCACAGCAGAACAAAGCAAACTTTCTGTAGATCAGCTACATAACACATTTCCCAACACAATCCTGGGTCGTGGAAGCATAAAACAAGAAAGGTGGCAGCTGGATGCATGCCTGACAATGGGAGGTGAATCAGGTTGAAAATAGAAGTAAAGGGCAATAGATGAATCATGGCAGACAAGCGTAAGTCAACACCAAAGGCCCCACAATGGCAGTACCTGCTGGAAAACCAATAATTAAGATACCCTGCAGCTAGAATAGCACAAACATACCCAATTACACCAGCATCATCCATTGCACAATAGTATAAGGTGTGAAAGCCCCACACGCACACTTGTGTATTCCCAGACACTCTGCTCCAGTGGTGTATACAGACGGGGAACTTTTAATATGTATATGTTAGGGGCTACCATAGCTTTGATTTACCAGCATGGGTTGGAGACTGACAGTGGTGTGGAGGATGATGTTGACAACCATCTCAGGCATGGAAGGAGGAGATGAGTGTTCAGACCCAGGGTAACCTACCAGGGGCTACATGATCTGGAGATAGTACAGCATTACAGGGTGGACAGGGACATCATACAGCAACTTGTTGAGCTGTGTCTGCCACGCCTCAGAGCCAGAAGTAACAGAGGGGAACCCATCCCAGTGGACACGAAGTATGTGTAAGCTTGAGAATACTAGCCACAGGTAACTTCCAAAGGCCCACTGGGGATATCATGGGGATCTCACAGGCATCAGTATCCAGGGTACTCCACCAGTTCCTGGATGTCATGTTACTACATGCCAATGAGCACATACACTTTCCCCGAATGCAGGAGGAGTTGGCCAGCAATCTGCGTCTCTTCCACCGTGTGGCGGACTACCCGGATGTACTGGGTGAAACAGACTGCACGTACATACGCATCAAGTCACCACCCAGTGAGCAGGGTAGGCGCTACATAAATCGCAAGGGATTCCCCTCCATCAACTGCCAGGTTGTGTGCACTGCCCAGGGCACTATCATGGATGTGTGTGCTGGCAGTCCTGGAAGCTATCAACTCCCACATCTGGCATGCCTCACAGCTGTATCAGGTATTTGCCAGGAGGGACATCCCATATGGCCACCTGGTGGGGGATGCTGGCTATGCACTGAAACCGTGGATGATGGCACCCATCAGAAATGTACATACAGCCATGCAAGAACGCCATAATGAGGCACACGCAGAAACCAGAATCATCACAGAGTGGGTGTTTGGGATGCTGAAATCATGGTTCCGTTGCATGGACATATCTGGTGGAGCCTTGCAGTACTCTCCAGAAACACGTGCCCACATCTTCATAGTATGTGCCATGCTACACAATATGATCCTGCAGAAACAGCTGCAGCAGGGACAGAATGGTGAAGGCCCTCACAGCCCACCACCATTGCCAAGAGACCCACAGGCACAGGGGGGCTCAGACCATGAACACCCTGTGCTAGCCCCAGTAGGCAGACGGAGGTGTGCCCAGTATGCCCTTGCCTTGGTAAAGAGGGAACGTATAGCACACACACTGACAGTGTAGGCACTCATGGACTGACACCCATCTCCACCTGCACACCCAGCAAACATGCATGGCACACACACACACACGACCACCTGTAAATTGTCATGTATAGGTGGTCTACTGTGTGCATCCTACATAGGTAGCCCTCAACTATTGTACACACAACTGCCATTGGCACAGGGTAAGTCAATACCTGAACAGTATATTAAGCTATCAGCATGTGTCCATACTGTATGTACAGGTTTATAGATACATAGGTAGGTACATGCCCAACCGTCTAGGCCACTCATAAGCATAGGTAAAATGTGTCTGCTGTCGCCACCCCATCGATCAAATAACTGTCCCTCTGTGGAGCAGAGCCACTTGTGGGATCCTTGGGGTGTAGCTACTGTTCATCACCCACTCTGCAAGGATTCCCCGGAGTGTTAGTGAGGGGTTTTGTATAATGTAATCAGGGATGTGTTTCTAAATAATGGGGAGTACATCCCTGACAGAAATCTTCATACCTTAAACACAGCTTGCATATATAGGTAGTTCTCCACAGAATAATAAACATGTAGGAACACACAACCGCTGAAATGTGCGTTCATCACCCTTGCACTACCAGTGCCTGCTCTAAGAGGTAAGATATCACAGCCAGGATTAAAACACGCAACCATGTACACATTCATCACAATAACATACCACTAAGCTACCTGAGATGTACCAATGGCAGTCGTGTATACTGACAGGATAAAACACAAAAGGTAGGAATGTGTTGAAATAGGACAAACCGGCATGTACACAATGAAAGGTGTATGTTATATATATATATAATATATATATATATATATATATATATATATATATATATATATATATATACATATATATACACACACATCATCCTATATAGAGAGAAAGAGAGAGAGAGATGTCGATATATGGGGATATACATATCTAAGTAGATATACAGATAGGTTAACAACATCTACATAACCACGGAGGTACATATAAATGGGATACCTACCACATATCGACTGCTTTACATATCGATGCACGTAATCCCGAGGCTTAAGGTCCAAAAGAACACAGTACCGAAACACGAGATGCACGAGGTGTAATCTCACGATGTTAATGGACAGTTAGTCAGTGCTTCTGGTGTTGCGGTTTGGGTAGGTTACTGTGTGTACTTGTGTTTCTTAGGGCTGTAGTGTGTGTAAGTGTGTGTTCTGTGTGTGGTGTGTGGTGTGTGTTGTTGGGGGACTGTAATGTGTGGTTGTGGGTTAGCTGTGTGCATCTGTTTGCACGACCTAGGATGTAGAATACTAAAGTAGGGGGTGGTATGGGGGGCAGACACCTACATGGGTTGTGTAGGGGGGCTTGGCCACCTGCTCATACGTAGTGTAGGATGGATTGTTTGGATGTGTTGGGCAGCAGTGTTTCTGTGTGTGCATGTGTGTGTTCCATGTTCGTGTTGCCTTCGCGAGTTACTGTCGATGTTGGTAATGTGGGGTATGGGAGTCTGTTCCCGGGACTGTGTGCGTTGGAACACTGTGTTTTCGGGATTCCATAAGTCTCCCATATACAGTGGTTGAAGTGTTCACATATATGTATAACATAGACCATAGCAATCACACATTCTGCCACTACCAACCTTTATGAACAAAGGATATGGAGAGTATATGCCTATACACCATTACAAATATGTGCTATGGACATGAGCCAATGATAGTGTTACCACCTGTTCCACTTTGCAAGGGACACTTCCTCTTTGGATGGTTGTGTCCTGAACAAATGCATTAAATGTGGCAAATATCCTGGGATTGTAGGACATAATTATGACCCATATGTACTGTAATAGTTGCATACAATAGATATTGCTGTATCTAAAGTACCTACATGGTACAGGAAACAGGATAAGCTACTAAACTGCTACAAGAATAGGCTTATAATTAGGCAAGAAAGGAAAGTTCTATCCCTTGTACTGACCATGGGTTTGTGTCGTCCTGTAAAATCAGATGTGTGTAACGAAAAGGACCCACTATGGACATATGAAAAGGTGGCAACCATAGCCAATGAGGCTCAGTCACCAACACAACTACGATGACTACAAATACCTATGACAGAAATACACGCTATCATGTAGCAACACGTTATTACATTCAGATGTATTACCGAAGAGATTCAAGGACTAACTTCACCTGCATGCTATACAGGAACCACATAACAGTGCCTTAATAAATCAGCCTGCAAATACCATTCTATTAGTCCACAAAAGGATAGGTGTTCAAATAGGGAAGGAACCCTCACGCACAAAGTGATTATGTATAAAAGCAGTTCCTACACACTTGCATTTGCTAAGCACACCCACCAACATCACCCCCACACTCAAACATATTACAATACAAACTGTAATAACATCACAAATCATTCACACACTGTATGACATCTGCAGAAGCCTTAACATACCTTGTCAGAGACACACTAACATGGCCCTAAGTGAAATAGCGGCTGTTATACAATGGAACAGTTTGTTTGCACTAATCCCTTTTCAGAGGTTGTGCGTGCACCGGGATGTGCTAGCAATTAGTGAGTAACAGCACAGTATGCTACACTTGCACACCAAATCAAGGATGTCTGGTGAGCACACTGTACACCACATAACAGTTCATGCATAGCCATATGGCCTTGAGCTGGCCAAACATCCTTGCCAGACTTAAACATCTGCAGAAGTATCAGGTGCAAACAAACCCTGCATAAGTAGCACTGTTCTGAAATATAACAGCTGTACTCACATGTAGAACTAAATCATCTAGCCATTACACACAGCCCATGGGAGTCATGAAGCTAATATATCTCTGTGTGTCTCCATATAACTTTTGAAATATATTGCAATAACACATCTAGGCCGTCTCCCTCGAAAGCAAGGCAAACGGACAACGCCCAAAAGGAGTACTGACTTATACACCACTGTTGCCATGGTATTGGCTAATGGAGTAGCTGCACAGCTGATGTGCATCCAATTAACTACTTTGGAACAGCAATTGGTGGACAGGATACCACATGTTACCGATATGTAACTAGAAAAGGATGTGTTATCACACATTCAAACCATCCGTATATACCAGCGGAACATTACAAATAACATTGAAACACAAACCGAAAAGGATTGAATCAACTGTTATCGATACGTCGGGTTACTAATAAGGTATGTAGAACAGACAGTATGTCTGTGTATGTAGTACTATTCTGTAGTACTTAAAGTGCATGCAATCCATATAGTGGAAACAGTTATCTTGTAGTGATGTATTGTTGAGCATAGTCATGCTTGTAGTATTTGCGTGTACTGCTGTAGGTCACAAGGCAAACACCGCATACACCACAAGGGATGCTATATAAGGGTTTGAACAGAAATACTCCTCACCAGCTGACGTCAGTGGCAGGGTTGATCGAACAAGTATGTGCTATAACAGGGGATAGTATATGTTGATATATTGTAACTGTAGCCATATGTATGGGAGTAATATAGAGAATAACATGTGGAAGGTTGGGCCACTGTGCAAGTATGCTTTGCATTGTGGGATATTGTGGCAATAACTGTGTAATGTAGAGTATTATAGGCAGATATGTATTACAAGCTACATAGCATTACTGTAATGGTAGGCAAACATTAGTTATGTCAATTGGCATATACATTACACAATAACAGGATACATATGTCTTTTAGTGAGCCGACAGTTTATCAGCATGACAGCAAAGTAAAATGGAAGAGCTATTTAACTATCCATGCACATAAGACATGCAATATGTGCAAAGGTAGGTACTAGGCTGTCTTACCAAGGGTATCTGTAAGCCTAGATAGCGTGTTGTCTTTTGCCACCCCCATAGGTTGGTTCCCTGTGCCTCTGAACGGCAGAGCCAATAGTTCCCTGTGCCTCTGTCCAGCAGAGCCACTGTAGTGATCCCCAGGTACATGTCTGTCTCCCATCCACACGTCAAGGTTTCCCTTGAAAAGTGCTCATGAGGGGCCCTGCCTGATTTACATTGGAATCACGTTCCAAAGCATACTGAGTGTCCGGGTCAGGAATCTATCTGTTCAGCACGTCCTACTCATTGTTGTGGTTAGGTGTATATCCCTAGAGCATGTGGCTCTCAGGAGCTTCTGTTTAGGTGGAGCATATCCAGCAATACAGGGCTGGACATGGGCCTTGTATGTCAAGCAGAGATCACCTGTAAGTATGCGGTATGCAACTGAGTACAGCTAGAGTTTCGTAGGTTGGGCTGCATAGGCCATCTGTTTGAGGTCAGTAATCCTCTTGGTGTGGTACTGGTGTGGTCTTCCAAGCTATTGCAGTTGTCTTGTAAGGTATATCCCAAATGGGGTGGTGTATCCTTTAGTGGGTCTGATATGACATGTGTAGAGTCACAATGGCCCCTCTGATCTGGATGCGAACCAATTAGAGATTAGGGGAGCCATGTAGAAGGATATTCTAACCACCTTGTCATTATGGGTATCGAAGGAGAGATTGCTATCTACTGGTGTTTCCAGATCCCGTATTACCATTTTTGTATGTAGGGGACTAGAACCTATGTGGTAGTCCATGGGTAATTAGTTATATCCAAAGGGGATGACTATGCACTTTTAGGCATTCAGCTTGACGCCATGATATTAACACCAGGTATCTGTCTCAGTGCGACCCTTCCAGAGGGTGTCTGTAAAAGCTGAGGAAACAATTATGTCTACTAGTTTGCAGTCGTCTGCAAACCTTTTCAGCCAAAGCCCTCCTATGCTTGTCTGTACATCAGAGAAGTATATACCGAACATGAGGAGTCCTAGGACTGAGCCCTGGGGGACGGCAGTTGTAACTGGTATACAGTCGGACCTAGGGTATGCAACTCCTACTGTGTGTGTTCTGTCCGTAAGCCACTTTGTAAACCATCACATGACGTAGGGGTTAATGTTCAGGTGGATGGGTATGTTGATAATACCAGGAGGAGGAATGGTGTTGAAACCCTATGAGAGATCTAGGTATGCTGTGTGGATCTCCTTACCCCCATCTAATGCCTTGGTAACTGTCTCTAAGAAGCCCACCAGGTTTAGGAGGCATGGTCCGGCCTTAACAATGCCAAAAAGGGAGGGGTCAAAGGTTGGGAGGTACCCAGTGTCTCTGTGACAGTGATCCATGATGTGCACCATAGCCTTGCAGACCAGGCTGGTCAGGCCTATAGGGAAATAGGTCCCGGGGTCTGTTGTGGTGCCACCTTTGTGGAGTGGGATAATTGTTGCTGTGCGCCATTCAGGGGGCACTATGCCTGATGTGAGGCTATTATTGAACATGGTGCGTAGGTGAGGAGACAGTAGGATCCAAAGTTTGTGTAAAACGCAGCCTGGGATGTTGTCCGGTCCCATGGATGCTGTGATATTGCCTTTAGAGTGTGCAGCTTTGAGAGGGATCTGCCAGGATGTTGCCAATATCAATTGTTTCTGTAATGTTCGTGCCTTTGTGCTGTAACTCAGAGCAGATCTGGTTGTTGACATCGAGGCTTTGTGGTTGTTGTTGGTATTAGTTCCATTATAATTTTTGTAGCTAGCTTTGGAGCATCTTATAAGGGATCTCACCTTCTTACTGAGGCTGGCCAGGGATCTCCTCCACGCATGGTATTGTACTATCGTTTGCAACAGTGTCTTCCTCCTGTAATACAATATGTTTATGGCAGGGGACCACCAGATTGGCTTAGTTAATTATGAGTATAGTGTCCTGGTTCTGTTTGGGATAGCACAAGCCATGCACTCCTGTAAGTGCTTATAGAGTGCATTTGTGTAGGATTCAGCAGTTGTAACAGTACCGTCCATCTACATGGGTGTCATGACGTCCACCACGTCTGCCTTAAGAAGCATGTAGTTGGCCTTGTAGACATATTATACTGTGGTTCCCTTAATGGGGGGTAGGTACGGGATGTGGACATTAACAGTGTTAAGCACATGGTCTGATTGGACCAACGAGGAGTTGGCTTCACGTGTGGAGCACCAGTCACTCATGTTGGTAATGACTAGGTCTAGGATATTGTTGCCCCTGGTGGGTGTGTGGATATGTTGAGTCAGGCCATTGGTGTTTGTGAATTCCAGAAACCGTTGAGCTAATGTGTTGGTACACGAGTAGTTTTCCCAGTTAATGGTGGGGTAGATACATTGAGTCTTATGTGATGAGTGTGGTGTTGTGCGACTGTGTACCTTCTCCACATGACAGTCAGGGTCAGGCTTGGTTGGAGAGACCTTTACCTCAGTTTACTTTCAGTTTGGCTAGATGAGTGCATCTCTCACAGGTTGTAGTGTTGGATGGTAGGCGGAAAGGCTTGTCTGTGTAGATGAGGCAATGTGCACATTGCCTCAAGATGTCCAGATTCATCAGATAGACAGGTGAGAACACTGGCAGTTGACTATTGGACATGCCTGAATATAGAACTACATTCACCTAGATAAGTGAGAAAAGTGAGTACAACAGCTACATTACTCTAAGCAAGTGAGAAAAGTATGTACAAAACCTGTTCACCCTTACCTGTAGGTGATGTGGAAGACTGAGTGCTATAGTAATCATTAGCTTACGTACTGTTTACAAGTCCTGAACAAGCGCTTAGCATGAATAAGCAATCCAGATATGGGTCTTGGATAATATAAAAACACGGCCCCCAACAGGTACACAAGCATATATCCATGTACACCAAAGGGCCCCTGTACCCAAAACTATGCAGGTACAAGCTGCACTCAGTCTGCATGGGACCTGCCCACATCACAGGTTGTATCATACACATATGGCAAAACAAGATGCTCTCCACGTACACATCATGTAAAACATAGCTCCATGTCAGGTTGTGTACACACTGAATGGTGCACACCAACAGGTATCACAACCCACAAAGGGGGAGACACCAGTGATAATGGGAAGTGCTGCATTACTACCCTGCTGAGTCTGGTCTGGAAGGCCATGAACGTTGATCACTTAAGGGATGTCAGCAGTACAGATGTAGATGACAGTATGGTTGATGTCACACTACATATCATAACCTTGCCAGGTCATAGGACATCATCACCCATACTGTGTACCACCTACACTCTGTATACTAGATGTACATTCCTATGTCACAGTAGTGTTTTGCAACATGACTGCTGGCAGAAACAACACTACAGAAGGTGTCTATATAATACGTGATCATCACACCAGTGGCAGCTACAGTATGTCAGGGTTAATGAATTCTATTCTCCCTCATTGTAGCCCATACCTCACAGACAAACAGAAGGCATCTGCCTACTGAAGTATGCAAATGACTATGACCTAGGAGCAATAGCTGACTCGCATTGTCACCCCTATGTTAATAACCCTAAACCCATGAACTACCACCCAGGCAGCGGTCCTCATAATGGACACGTGTGTGTGAGGGATGCAGCTGGGTAGTTGTCTTTCCTGTGATAGCTACATCACCACACCTGTCAGGGAGTCATACGTGGCAACCCTAATAATAATAGGGTGACATTCATGAATATAAAGATCATTGTCCAACCATTCAGACCACTCAAGTGACCCATATCAGATCACATATTTCCTTTAAGGTGTATTGGCCATGTGCAGATGGCCTACACCAGCCATCCCATTCCCATCTCCGCTATGTAGCATGATGCATACCCTGAATAAATCCATATCCAACCCAGTGATGTCGGACATGCTACACGTACTCATCCTGATCTCGAACACATACTTCATGGACATCCACCTACCACATATGCTGGACAGATCCTTGTCCCATACACTTGATATAGTCCTGCCATACTATGCATTCCTGTCCATCAAAGCTGCACATCGCTCCCCTCTCAGACATGGTGTGATGACCGCATGGTATATGTATCATTAACCATGTGGATCAGTAATGTGGCACTGCTCCACCTGGCCCTACAGACCCGCCTGTCGGCTACTGCCAGGTAACCTTTCATCCTAGATGCATAAATGGCCCATGGCATATAGCCCGCTAGTTGACTTTGACTGTACATGCCATAGTTGATATCCATCCCTGCAAATACCATCTGGCTAGTCAGTGTCCCATGTGCAACACAGGTAATACATGGCAGGATGTTGAATCGCTGTACAGTGCCGTGTAGATGTATATTGCAGAACACATACATGTAAAACCTTATGTGAGAATGTCTGCAGGGTCACAGGTCATGTCTGTTAAGGCAGTGTAAGTCCTTATATGTGACATATACACTGCAAAGTCGACTGCATTAATGTGGACATATCCAGCCATGTGCTGATAGGCAGGAACACCAGTACAGGCAAACAGACATGCCCACATCAAGACAGCAACCACATGGAGTATGAGCAATGTAATCATGTGACACACACACACACACACACACACACACACACATATGGTGATAATATCCACTCAACATTGACTGTCATGTGTGTCACAAACACGTCAGTGTCATGTAGGTTTGCAAATACAACTATTTAAACTGAATTAATGCGATACACATGCATGTTCAGCTGTAGCTCTTTATGTCTCTGAGGTACTGTGACCTGTCTCCATCAATATGTCTTCCAGGTATGCCGCGTGCAAGGCTTCCCCCTTTTACACGCTTGGAGGATGAGGCCCTCATCCCATACCCACTCGATAATCATGACATCCTGTTCAGCCATGTACCACAGGATGCACAGCAGTGGGATGCCCTGTGGATGGAACTTCGCAGGAGGGTTAATGATGTGGGTGGCCACAACCACACATACCAGCAGGTGCACAGACACTGTACAGACCTCATTAGACAGGCGAAACAGCATGCAAATGCAATCACCAGGAAACAAGGTGCAACAGGTGGTGGACCACCAACCCAGCCCCCACTCACACGTACATAGGAGCTACTGGCCAACCTGGGGATGCCTGCATTGTGGAGGTGGGTGTCTCTCAACCACTGAGCCTGGAGTTGCCTGGTAAGTCAGTACTGCACCCTTAACAAATATATTCCATATAGCTGCATGTGTCACTGTACAATATGTAATGTAACATCATATGCAAGGCATGTATACACACATGCCACATACTATAATATGCTACTCTGTGTATGCACACATGTGCATACACCATAGTATAGTCTAATATACCGGTGTATGTGTTATGCACATTGCTCCCTGTAGCCTTTATGCAGGGGTGGATTATGCTCATACTGCTGTGTTACTCCTATTTAGGTACCTCTGGCGTTCCGCGGTGACAGCAGCCTGTTGCAGGTGCCAGTGTTATTATTTATCAGTGACCGTAATGCACAAATCTATCTGCCATGTGGCCATTCACAACATGTACACATAATGTATGGTCCTGTCACAATATACAGGTCTGACTTGCAATGCATCACAATGACTATCCATGTGCCACACTTGCAAACTATATGAATCATCTCACCGACATGAATCCTCACAAACTTTATTGCCAGATGTGTTGACAGCTGTGCATACAATGAAGGAGGTGCTGTTCACTTTAAGAATGTACAACAGATCTGATCTACACATGTGGTGAATACAAACAGTACTACACAGTGGGTTGGCATATGGTCAGCACACAGGTTTCACTGGTGTGGATCATAGCCCTGCTATGAATGTCACACAATGTGATGTGCTATCTTGACATGTCCATGACATCTATTGGCCTGGCTGCTACACTGCCTAACTAATCTGAAAACATATCCCACATACCACCCTTTATCTGCATAACCCAGTTGTTAGTGGAGCATATATGCCATATGGGACAACACAGACATGTGAAATAGATGCCCATCACTATAATTTGGACAACACATGTACACACATGGCCATGGAGGATGGCCAGAGACATGGAGCAACATACACAGTAGAAGTGTTGTGCTTGTGTGCACACCCTGTCGTACAATGGCTACACATGGTTTGGCCATTGCCTTTGTATAATGGTCATAATGTAGATGTGGAATGCTAGACATCCTACAGGCCTGTGCACATCTTGTGTAGGCGTAACATTAATCCACCACATAGGATGTGTTGAACATCTTGAGGGTGTTGCAACATGACAGCAGTTACCTGTACAGTATCCACATCAGGCCACAGATACAGTACATTCCCGTTGCTGGTGATGGACATAAATGCCATACTAGCTCCTTGTGTGTGGTACACAGATGTCATATGGGACACCGTGTACTGACGTGTTCGCCATGTCTACCATAGTTGCCAGGCTGCAGCAATATGGTTGCAGATGTGCAGGGGTGTCATCCGTATACCCATCAGTGACCTGTGTCACAACTTCCACATCATGGTTTAGTGTGTATACACCTCAGTGATGTGGGTCACATTCCACATTATATATGTATTGTATCTGAACACAGTCATGGCTATGAACCCTGTCTGTAACTCAGACTGTATAGCACTAGATACTCCTCATGATTCCCTGCAATGGCCATGCATATCAGCTAAATTTGCAGTATATTTGTAGGGTGGACAGACAACACTGAATTGGTACACCACTGCCCCACTGTATATTCGTCAGGACACCATTGTGTTAAACATGTATGTATGTCATTGCACACGTCAGCAGATCACGTCATACTACATGTGATTATCAAGGTCATATGCCACACATCAGGCAGGTGTACTGTTAACCTGTGCTGGTCCACATGGTGTAACATAGGGATGTATGCTAACCACTACTATGATTGTGTAATTTGCATGCCTTCTGTCATATCACATGCGTGTGTGTGTGCCTATTGTATAGATTGTAATGTACAGTTCCTGTCTGCCCTCACAGGTGATGTAGGTGCATTGCCCTCCTGTGGTACATCAGATGTTAGTGTCCCCACAGACTCTAGCAGTGATGATGAACGTATGATTGGGTCACAGGCAGAGTTGTCAGGGGCTGAAACTGTGCCATTGTTTGCCATTCCATCTATATCCACCTCATCCCCGCACACAGATCCCATACCTGCACATACCCCATCACCATTGGCCATAGAGGAAGGACAGTTGGCACATGGTAGCTTGGAACAGGAAAGTGCGGGGGCTATGGAAGGTGTGCTTGCACACCATGGTGTCAGCCAAACTACTGGAGGTGCCCCACAAAGGCACGTGGCCAGTGCTGCTCGTAGGAGAACCTCTGGCCAACATGCTCCTGCACGACACAGCACAGCAGCTGGTGTCACCAGACGCATGTTTCAGGCTGTAATGGAGGCACAGGCACGTGCTGAACAGTGCAACAGAGAAAATCAGAGGCTACAGAGGGCTGCTATCCGTTCTTTAAACAACAGCATCCAGGCAATGGTAAATGCTCAACAGCAGATTGCTGATGCTTTGGATAGACGGTTGGGTGACATGGTTGGAGTCCTTGACCGTGGCATGACAATCTGCGAGTATGAGCTGTCTGTGTTGCAACATCTTGTAGGTTTGAGGTGTCGGGCACGTGGACGTAGGTCTGCTACATCACCTGTGTCAGGTCTATGTGTACGAGCTACCTCACATGCCTGCTCCCATAGTGGTGGTAGCAGCAGTGCATCTGGTGCTGTATTGTCCACACCACGACACAGCAGGCCACGTGCACATGGCCCGGGACGGTCCCAACAGGGACGCGGTTCCAGTGGACTAGTGACATCAGACAGTACCCAATCTGCACCTCTGGTAGTGCCCATGCAATCCCTGACAGGCACAGGTCACATGTCCATGGCTGGACACAGTGAACTGTAAAACCTCGCCTGTACAGTCTGCAGCTGTCAATAATACCCCTGTGTAGGCCAGACACATGGGAGAACTGTATGCAGACATACATGCACACACTGGACACATATGTAGGGCACCGCGACACACACATGCATAACATCCACACACGCCCAATTAGATCAAAGGCCCAAACCCACACACATGATGTCATCCAATGGTGCAGCCTAGGCATCTGGCATACATTAACACCCTGTGCATATGATGATGCCTGTGCCGCATCCCTGACATCCACACCATCAGTGCAGGGACATGCTCATATGGTCTGATGCACAGGGTGAACAGACTAGGATGATATGTGTAGTTTACAAATGTTGATGAATGTTGACAGTGAGCAGATATACTATGTAGTACAGGTGTACAATACTGTTAACAGTATGTGGCTTGTGTAACAACAGTGCAGCCTAGGCCACCGGCAAACATTAACACCCTGTGCATATGATGATGCTGTGCTGCATCCCTGACATCCACACCATCGGTGCAGGGACATGCTCATATGGTCTGAAGCACAGGATGAACAGACTAGGATGCTGTGTAGTTTACAAATGTTGAGGACTGTTGACAGTCAACAGATATACCATGTAGTACAGGTGTACAATACTGTTAACAGTATGTGTCTTGTGTAACAACAGTGCAGCCTAGGCCTACGGCAAACATTAACACCCTGTGCATATGATGATGCCTGTGCTGCATCCCTGACATCCACATCATCGGTGCAGGGACATGCTCATATGGTCTGATGCACAGGGTGAACAGACTAGGATGATATGTGTAGTTTACAAATGTTGAGGACTGTTGACAGTCAGAAGATATACCGTGTAATACAGGTGTACAATACTGTTAACAGTATGTGGTTTGTGTAACAACAGTAAATGCATTTTGGTCACATTGTTCTGCTGTCCTTCTTCAGGTCTAATTGCACGTGCCGGTGGATGTCAGTGTTTGAAGTTAAGTGTCCCACATATCAATGTGGACTACTCACAGGTATGTATGAATATACCAGCATGCACCATGTAGCTGCCACATACCAGTGAGAATGTCCCACATTACAAACATGGCTACCATCCCAAGAGCATGATAGCTGTGTATTAAGCTACTGTGGCCACAGATGTGACATCCATAAAGGGTGATATCACAGGTACAGTTACATGGAGTGGTGAGGTAAAAGAGTGGTCTAGCTGATTACAAGGGTAGAGGCCAGTGGGAAGTGTGATGCCTCAATGGGAATCAGTAATACATGTTCCCATGACAGGATGCCAACACACAACTGCACCCACACACTCGGGTATTGACACACGTATTCAGTGACACTGTAACACGCGCGCGCGCGCACACACACACACACACACACACACACACACACACACACACTGACGGCTTCACAGATACAGTAACACACACTCGCACACAGTTGCTACTGGTGGGATGAGGACCCCTGCCTATGTGAAAATCATCATTACAGTACTGTGCAACTGCACGATGCGCCACAGAGAATACACATGTACAGGTAGTCAGTACGGCCTAAGATCGGGGACATCAACACGGATAGCTGAATGCATCGCCTGGATGGTGGGAGGGGTCCTATCAGTTCAGTATGGTAACATACATCCTCACCCCAGGGACCAGTCAGCCCTACATACACACACTGTGGCATTCAGTAATTAATACACCTATGCCATGCACATACAGATACCTCACGTGTGAGATACACGCCCCTGCCTATGTCCTACTTTATACACTGCAGTCTGTCCAGATGTGTACACGAATATACAGGAGAGTGAGTAAAGTACAGTTTTGTACCTACCATAAATGTAGATGTTTGAGTGTTCACCCTGCTGCAGTCATCACACTTGGGTTATCCTGCCGTCAGGCGGTCCCGCAGTCGGCCTGAGTTCCAAAGTCTTGGTCCAGCATCGGTTGCTGTCGCTTCTTCCCTGATGTCAGTGCACCAGGGTTATATAAGAGGCATCTGACACCATTTTCTTCAGTTTTTCTTGTCCCAAATGTCAGGTGCCCCCAATAGGTAGGCAATATATATATATATATATATATATATATATATATATATATATATATATTGCTATATAAAGAAATACATATAAAAATAAAACAATACCTTCAGGCACAAGCAAATACACCACAGAGGTTGTATAGGATAGAATGGTATAGATAAGTCCAGCTAGTAGAGTGGGGATGGAGGGAGGGTAACCTGGACTGCAGCAGGGTGAACACTCGAACATCTACATTTATGGTAGGTACAAAACTGTACTATGTTCATCGTGTTACCCTGATGCAGTCATCACACTTGGGTTGAATCCCAAAGCTAAGGATGGGTGGTGGAGCTAAACAGGGTTAGAAGAAGCTAGTAGGCCCTGCAAAACTGCAGTGGCAAAACCAGCTCTAGTCTTAGAATATAGAGGTAAGTGATAGTGTTTCGTGAAGGTGTGCACCGAACTCCAAGTTGCAGCTTCTAGAACATACTTGGTTGGCACCCCCCTGAGAAAGGCTGCTGATGTAGCTGTAGCCCTGGTGGAGTGGGACCTAATGTTAGCAGGTACCAGTTTCCCATGATGCGTGTAGCAGAAACATATACAATGTCCTATCCATTTAGAAATGGTCTGTTTTATGATAGCTTTTCCTTGTGATCCTGCAGCATAGGCTACAAAGAGCTGGTCAGATTTTCTGAAAGCCTTAGTTTTATCCAAGTAGTAACGTAATTGCCTGTGAATGTCCAAAGAGAGCAGGGGTCTTTCTCCTTTGCTCTGGGGATTTGGGAAAAAGGTGGGCAAATGAATGGTTTGGTTTAGGGCCACACTGGATACCACCTTTGGCATGAAGGAAGAGTTAGTTCGTAGAGAGACTCTGTCTTGATTGAAAATGAGGAAAGGCTCCACTGCCATTAGTGCCTGTAGCTTTGAGACTTTTCTAGCTGAAGTTATTGCTAACAGCAGGGCAGTTTTCCATGAAAGAAATTTTAAGTCAGCTGAAAAGCTGGTTCAAAGGACGGCAGTGTAAGCTTTTCCAGAACAAAGTTGAGATCCCAAGTAGGTGTTGGTGCTCTCCTGGGCGGGTACTGTCTTAGGAGTGGATGTGAAAATAAAGGAGGATCCGTGTTGTAATGAGCTGAAATTGCTGAGGCGTGGATCTTAATAGATGAAAAGGAAAGTCCTTTGTGCAACATTTCAGTTAAATATTGTAGAATCTGAGGAATGTTGGGAAAGGGGATTTTGGCCTTTAGCCTGGTTCCAGGCGCAAAATCTTTTCCATTTGTCTGAAATGGTTTTCCTGGTGCTGGGCCTCCTGGCCTCCAGAATGACATCCATAACAGCCTTGGATAGAGGTGTTGGCTGGTTGTTTAGGTAATTTGCCATGCAGCCAAGTTTAAAGTCTTGAGCTGGCTGTGTAGAATCTGATTGTTTCTCTAAGTGAGCAGGTGAGGAATTTGTGGCAAAATCCATGGTGGGCCTGGGCCATGTTCCTTAGAATTGGATACCAGTGCTGGTGTGGCCAGTCTGATGCAATGAGTATCATTTGTGGCCTCTCTAATCTGACTTTCAACAGTACCTTTGCTAGAAGAGGCAGTGGAGGAAAGGCGTACACTGTTAATGTTTTCCAACTGAATGAGAGGGCGTCCACTTTCCAAGCTTGTGGGTGGAATGCCCTTGTGCAATATTTTTGAAGTTGGTAGTTTTGGGGGTTGGCAAACAGATCTATGTCTGGGCATCCCCATTTTTGAGTTATCATTGCAAATACTTATGGATCTAGTTTCCACTCGTGGGGATCCATGACGTTTCTGCTTAGGTCGTCTGCCAAAGTGTTTTTCTTTCCTGGCAGGAATTGTGCTTGTAGTTGAACTTGGTAAGACAGTGCTGTGTTCCACAAGGTCATTGCTTGCCTGCATAGAGGGTAGGAATGTGTGCCCCCTTGCTTGTTTATGCACCACATTACTGTGGTATTGTCCGTCTTTATTATTAAGATGTCCTGGGTGTAAGAGGTCCTTGAAAGCTGTTAGGGCATTCTGTACTGCTAGCATTTCTTTTTGATTGATATGCAGATGCCTTTTATCTGTAGTCCATTTGCCCTGAATGCACTGTCCTGCCAAGTGTGCTCCCCAGGCATAGTCCGATGCATTTGTTGTGATAGTTTGCCTGGCTGTGGGTAAGGTGAAAGGCTGACCGTTGTTGAGGTGACATGCCTGTGCCCACCAAAGAAACTCCTGCTGAAGGCAGGGAATAAGTGGTATCTTTGTTTCCAAGCTGTGGCTGTGCTGAGTCCATAGACTTTTCAGGTACCATTGTAATTTCCTCATATGCAGTTTTGCAAATGGTATTAGTAGTATGCAAGATGCCATGAATCCCAAGGCCTGCAGAATTTTTCTTGCAGGGAGTTGGGTCTTTGTTGCCATTATTTTGAAGTATTGAGTCAGCTGTTTTTGCTTGTCTGGCGTGAGATAAGCCATCTGGGCCGTTGTGTTCAAGCTGGCACCCAGGAATATTATGTTTTGTGAGGGCACTAGTTTTGATTTCTTTTCGTTTATTGTGTACCCTAGGCAACTTAGAAGGTGTTTGACAAATGCCAGATGCTTTAAAAGAATGTCCTTGCTTTCTGCTTGAATACGGCAGTCGTCCAGGTATGGGTAGATTTGAATTCCTCTTTGTCTGCAGTATGCAATTACTGGTGCCAGGCATTTTGTGAAGACCCTGGGCGCAGTAGATAAGCCAAAGGGCAGTGCAGAGAATTGATAATGGGTTGAACCTGCAATGAAGCGGAGGTAGCTTCTGCAATTTTGTCTGACAGGGACATGCAGGTATGCCTCCTTGAGGTCCAACATTACTAGCCAAGCATTCTTGCCCAGCATGGGAAGAAGCTGCTGTAGTGTTAGCATCTTGAATTTTGGTACTTGCGGATAAGTGTTCAGAATTGAAAGATCCAGAATGGGTCTCCATGCTTTGTCCTTTCTTGGGACTAGAAAGAGTCTTGAGTAAAATCCTTGCCCTTGCTCCTGTGTAGGTACCTGTTGAATGGCTCTCATGTCCATGAGAACTGTAATTTGTTTTTGTGCCTCTGCCCATTGATTTGGAGGCAGGTTTGGTATTCCTTTTATCCTTGGCAAGGTATGAAAGTGGAACCTGTATCCTTGTGATACAATGTTTAGGACCGATTTGTCTTTTGTGATGATGTGCCAATTGTCTGCAAAAAGTGCTAATTTTCCTCCCAAGGGAGCAGCCAAGAGAGAGTTGCTTGGTAGTTTGAGGGTTGAGTCATTGTGTTTGTCTTCTGCTAGCATGGGGCCTGTCTTATCCTCCTTTCTGGGTAGCAGTGCCCCATTGGCGAGGTTTGTAACGCCTTTTGACTGACCTTTGCCCCTTGGGCATCTGTATTTGCCCCTCTGTGATCTGTCAGAAGCTGGAAAAGGCCAGTTTTTTGTTGGCCAATTTCTACTGAAACGAGGGAGTTGTACCTGTAAAAAATCCTTGACCGTCTGCATAGACTTTGCCTTATCCTCCATTTTCTTTAAAACCTCTTCTGCTTTGACACCAAATAATACATCCTGCTGTAAAGGTGCATCCAATAATTTTGCTTTAACATGATCAGGTAGGGTTTGTTCTTTTAACCAAGCATGTCTATGTATGACAGACGCAGTAACAGCTGCTCTACAGGAAGCTTCCAATGAATCAAATCCACATTGTAAAGTATGTTTGCCCACCAGTTCAGCTGCATGCAACAGATCCTGCATTTCCTTGAATTCAGACTGTTCAGAATGTGTGCTCATTTTTTGTTTTAATTGCAACATTAGGAATTGCTGATATTTCAGCATGTGAAACTGACAATTTAATGCTCTCATAGCCAGAGTAGTTGAGGTGTATATCTTCTTTCCCCATCTATCTAGGGCTCTGGAATCCCTTTCAGAGGGCACAGGATTTTTAGCCATAGAAGCTTTAGCCCCTGTGGGACCCTGGGAAATTGTTTCTGGGTCAGCCACAGGGCTTTTATAAAGGAATTTGTGTGTCAGGTACTCTGTAGTATCTGTCTGGTTTGGCTGGAGCAGGAGGTAGAGAGTCTGGATTTAGACTGGACTCCAAGTAAACATCATCCACAATGTCTAAAACTGGAGGGATAGCAAGTGGTCTGTGCTGGGGTAGTAAAAGGAACTCTCGGAGCCTTTTCTTAGAATCAGAGTAGTCCTGGCCTTCCCAGTGGAAATGTTCCCTCATGGTATGTAAAGTTTCCCCAAAGGAGTAGTCTTCAGGGGGAGATGCTGAGGGAATAGAGTCTTCAGCATCAGAGTCTTCATAAATGGGAAATATGTAATCCTGTTCCTCAGAAGGATCTGAGGAAATAGAAACCTGGTCAGAGGAAGCATAATCCTCCTCTTGTCGTGGTCTTTTATCTGGTGGGGGACGGGAACCCCGGATTAGGGTAATCAAATATTCAGCCATCTTAAGCATCTGTTTCTTAGGCATGGGGCCTTGAACTGGAGACTGATGGACAGTCTTTATTGGTTTTAATGGAGTTTTAAGCTTAGCATAAGATTTAATGGTGAGTGTAGTCAGTCTGAAGACACCTTCTGCAACTGAAGGTGTTTCTACTGCACCGGGATCTCCTTCTGCTCCAGTGTTGGAAGGGCCTAATGAAGATGGCGGCGACGGCCTAGTACTCTCCGCTTGAGAATCCGAAGCTGTCTGGGGTTCCAATTCTGCGGTCGTCAGGGGCTGCGTAGGTGCCTCACTGAAAACGGGAGAACCAGCGACAGGCCCAGCAGAGGCCTCAGAGTCTGGCTTGTTCCTAGGCTGCCTGTCCTTATCCTTGCGTTTTTTTATGCATGCCGGTCGTCGGCTGCTCTGACAGCATAATATAATTAAATTTCCTACCAAAGTAATGTCGTGCGAAGTCAAAACGGCGTTTGATAGTTCGTTTATTAAACCTAGCACAAAACTGACAACCTGTGACGTCATGGTCTGGGCCTAGGCAAGGAATACAATAAGAATGGAAGTCCTTATGAGGTATTTGCTTCCAACAAGAAATGCAATTGTTAACTTTTTCTGACATCGGACTGAGGCAAGAAAAGGTTCCCCAAAGGGGTACTTAGCTTTATTGAAGACTTCGGACTGAAATTCGAATCGAAAATCTCAGGTGTCGGCCAACCGGCATTTGCGAACTGCTTCTGCTTCGGGCACTGCGCAGCAAGAAAGACGGAAGAAAATGGCGTTGGATGCCTCTTGTATACCCCTGGCGCACTGACATCAGGGAAGAAGCGACAGCAACCGACGCCGGACCAAGACTTTGGAACTCAGGCCGACTGCGGGACTGCCTGACGGCAGGATAACCCAAGTGTGATGACTGCAGCAGGGTAACACGATGAACATCAATTGAGATGTATTCCCCACAATACGTGACAAATATGGCCACACAAGCCAGTACTGTGAATCGCAGACCTGCCTAGCTCATGTTATGTATGTCAGACGTACAGCAGTATTGCACGCGTTACAAACTGTACTGACGCTTCCTGTGACAACAGTGCTGATATATGCACTAGGGACATCATATCTATTAACAGGTGTCAAGTGATTTACCTTCGCTATCACCCTGACCGCTAAGTTGTGTGTTATGTCCTTCAGTTAATGAAACCATTGCTTACTGGTTACACAGGGTATTGTAGGACCACTTGTGACACACCTGTGAGCTGTCCACAGCAAACATCCATCTGCAAAGATGCCCCGCCACTTAGCTATTTCAACACAACTGTCCATACCTGTGGTACATCTCTCTGTACATTCAGCATATCACCATATACAGTTGGCAATGTTGAGGCTGCATTGTAGCTACATGATGTACTAGGATACATGCCACCTGCATACATCAGCAACTGCACATGCATGTTATCTGAACACACAACACTACATGTATAGGTGTGTAGGTCCTACAATCCTGACAATTGATCATGTTTGTAGGCATTGCAATTGGCGGATATGTGTAATAACATACATGACACATGGACTTTTGTATGATATGATGGGTGACCAGTACAGAGGGGATGTTACCTCTGTCAACATTGATATCACACCTTATGTACTGTTAGCATTCAACAGCCATGGACCTACATTCCATGTGCATGTGTGTAATGGCTGTAGCCACCTGTTTGCACAAAGGACTACAACACCTATGCTATTTACAGGTATGTTGTGTGTGTGGCATGTACATACCCAGGGAGGTATATGTATGTCATATCCATACATGAGGGTGTGTACTGGTGTACAGCAACATACATCTGCTAATGGTGGACAGCACTGAGGGCCCTTGGTATGTGTACAGCTGACCTGGTCACAGACAGTGTTATCATTGCATTGCTTAACACATGATGCAACTGTGTCAGTTCATGTGTACTGTCTACAGTTGATGTAGAGCTTAGTACAGTACACAGGTCAAGGGTCACATGGTGGCATACTTGTCTGTCATACATGTATGGTTGTGTGGTGGTGGTCCGAGGGCATGGTGGTGTCTGCAGTGTACATCCTAGAATGCAGCATGTGACACTGTGTCCTGCACATGGCTCATCTGTGATGCCTTTCATGGGGGGACAGGTCAGTACATGTGAGTGGCCTTTATGCATGTGGGTACACCACCTGGAGCGGTCCGTACCTGTGTTATGCCCCACATGTCTGGTTCTGAAGTATATGATGGTAGTGCTAGGTTCTGAGGTATATGGTGGTAGTGCTATTGTGCACTACAGAGACATCAGCCAGGTGTTCCTCACTGCACAGATGTCAGTACTCCCCATTGTTGGATTTACAGTGGCCAGTTGTGAATATGGACGCTACACATCTAGTACTGGTTAGCATAAGAAAACAATGCAGTTGTCCTGTAGGTGTATGGGAGTTAATCTGTGTTTAGGACATTTGCCTTGGAATGGCACTGTGTGGGCGGATGCGACTTGGGTAATATCCACACTCCCTTGTATCGTGGATGCATGTGATATGTGACAAAGGCCTGCCTACTGTCAGCCATGTCATCCCAGAATGACAGCTGATTTGTAAAACACCGGTGTCAAATATATGTAGAGCAGCGTTCCTGCTAACAATGACAACTACCAACACCAGAGCCCATTACAATGTGTCTTTACGTCTACCTGCAATAGCATGGCCACTGTGGCCCTACGTGTTTAGCATAACAGTGCATCCCAGTCAGCCCTGTGCTACTAGGAGTATGAGCATGCCCAGTATATCCTTGTGTAGATGTACACATAGTGCATTCCGAACAGAGCATGCCCAGTATATCCTTGTGTAGATGGACACAGTGCATTCCGAACAGCCCTGTCCTACTAAGTGTGTGAGCATGCCCAGTGACACCTCATGCTGGTTATGTGCCTCTGTGTATGAGCATGGCCATTGTAACCCTGTATAGTGGTAGTAGTCATCCATTCCACAGATAGGCATACTCCAGGTCACGATGGATTTATACTTTAAACACACAGGTTCACAGGCATGTACATCTTAACTGTCAGCATCCCTGTTGATGCCCGCATTCCCAGATGGTCATAATGACAGCCTTGACATGTGTAGTCTTGTGTGGCGTGATTCGTATATATGTAGTATTGTAATAGTAATCTGTAAATAGGCAGGTGTTCCGTACCCGACACTGGCATGTGTGTGTGTATATGTCTGTCCCCGTTTGCCGGTGGACTCTAAATTGTTTTTAGACTGGCCACACTCCATACATTTCTTACACCCACTGTTAGCAAGGCCGATGATGTCACCCATCTAGAAATACACCTCTGGGAGTGCTGTGTCCCAGTAATCTCGGTAGTGTGTTCTGTAACTGCGTAATGCTGTAGTGTAATAAAGTAGTTAGGTCGGTGTTCTAGTCCCACATTTGCAGTATGTATGTATGTGTGTGTGTGTGTGTGTGTATGTGTGTCTCCCCGTTTGCCTGAAGACTGAGTAATACCTTTATACTGCTCACACTTGATACATTTCTTATACCTACCGTTAGCAAGGCCGATGTCGCCCATCCACAAATACACCTCTGGGAGTGCTGTGTCCCAGTAATCTCGGTAGCGCGTTCTGTAACTGTGTAATGCTATAGTGTAGTAAAGTAGTTAGGTCGGTTTTCTAATCCCAGACATGCCAAGTGTGTGTGTGTGTGTGTGTGTGTGTGTGTGTGTGTGTGTGTGTGTGTGTGTGTGTGTGTGCCTGCATGAGACAAGTACAGTGCTTTGTAGCGTGTGCCCTAAACGCATGTTGTTGCAGTGTGTGATACGGTAGGGGGTTGTATACAGGACATGGCAAGTGTGTGTTTGTCTGTCAGAGCCTATGTAGAGGTGGCCATGATTGTCTTACCACTGGACATGTTTGGGAGCGGGTTTTGTAGTTTTCCTATATAGTATCCGTCTTATGACACATTGGCCACCTCACGAGGAGTACAGTTGTCAGTCAGCCATGGCACTGAGTTGGCAATCCACACCCATACATCTGGCAAAAGGGCTGCTGAATTAAGTATGTAGCCCTACTAGTACCCAGTATATGTCCCGTACCCATGTGCCATGCACATACAACCTTGCGTAGGATATCCCACTATGTTGCTAGTAACATGCACATTGAGGACAGATAGTAGGCATGGTGTGACCTCAGTGGCCTGCAGAGGACATGGCACCCTGTACAGTGATACAATTGGCACATATATGCGGATATTGTGCCTTCACTATGTTCCACACTGAATGGCTGCAACATATGTGGTGCCATCATATGTGATCCGATAAGGCCAGACAATGCTGTAGACATGTGCCCTGTATGGACCCATGCCACTGACACCACGGAATACCTGTCCATTCTATACATGCAGGTGCAGGGCCGACCTGCTCACTGTAAGCAGGTTTCGCCACACCAGGCCAGTATTGGCATATCGGGGTATAACAGGCTGTGTAAACTACATATGTCTGCCAAACCAGGTACACCTGTACATGTCACTGTACAGTATTGTGAGCCATGCACATCCCAGGTAATGTCCATGTGAAGGACTATCAAACACAGACATGACATGCATTGCAAAGCTATGGCCCTACACATTGGTAACTAGGATGTCAGGCCAGATACTGCAGTACCCAATCTGTGTGGGACATTGCAGACACTACACTCCTGCACTGCACACCACTGTCAGGTGGCACAATGGCACGGATTACCCCTCACCCAGCCTTGTACAGCCATCTTGCACAGCCAAACACTACACACCCATGGAGCAATGCATACCTGCATGACAGTACTGGCACCCTGTGTCTGCGTGTGGGTTGTGATGCTCCCAACCATAGTCACTCCCAGTATAAACCTCGTTGGCATACCAACAGTTGTCAAACACTTTCACATGGACTAGCCCATTGAATCTCCAGATATCCCCTGTGGTGCATGTGGTCCTGTGCATTACTGCGGTGTGGCAAACTAAGTAGTTACACTGTGTATTTGCCACCCTGGCAAAGGTGTCAACGCATGTCCATTAGAGTGTGGTTGTGGTGACAATGGCATCCATTCACGTGGGCTGACGTGTGCCACACAGTACAGTTTTGTACCTACCATAACTGTAGATGTTCGAGTGTATACCCTGCTGCAGTCATCACACTTGGGTTATCCTGCCGTCAGGCGGTCCTGCAGTCGGCCCGAATTTCAAAGTCTTGGTCCGGCGTTGGTTGCTGTCGCTTCTTCCCTGACGTCAGTGCGCCAGGGGTATATAAGAGGCATCCAACGCCATTTTCTTCAGTTCTTCTTGCCCCAGATGTCACGTGCCCCCCAAAAGATGGTCAGTAGATAGTACCAATAATAAAAGTTTAGCACAAACAAAACTTCCCTCCAGCTATAAGCAAATACACCACAAAGGTTGTATCAGATTTTAAGGTATTGAAAGGCTTTAGTTAGGTCAGAGGGGATGGATGGAGGGTAACCTGGACTGCAGCAGTGTATACACTCGAACATCTACATTTATGGTAGGTACAAAACTGTACTATGTTCATCGTGTTACCCTGCTGCAATCATCACACTTGGGTAGAATCCCAAAGCTAAGGATGGGAGGTTGAGTCAAAGAGGGTTAGAGGAGGCTAGAAGGCCCTGCAAAACTGCAGTGGCAAAGCCAGCTCTAGTCTTAGAGTAAAGAGGTAAATGATAGTGTTTGGTGAAGGTGTGTACTGAACTCCAAGTTGCAGCTTCCAGAATATCCTTGGTTGGCACCCCCCTGAGGAAGGCTGTAGATGTAGCTGCTGCCCTGGTAGAGTGGGGCCTTATGCTAGCAGGAACTGGTTTTCCATGGTGGGTGTAGCAAAAACATATGCAATGCCCTATCCATTTGGAAATGGTCTGTTTTGAGATAGCCTTTCCTTGTGATGCTGTAGCATAGGATACAAAAAGCTGGTCAGATTTTCTGAAAACCTTAGTTTTATCCAAGTAGTAATGTAGCTGCCTGTGAATGTCCAAGGAATGCAGGAGTCTTTCTCCTTTGTTCTGTGGATTTGGAAAGAAGGTGGGTAAATGGATGGTTTGATTTAGAGCCACACTGGATACCACCTTAGGCATAAAGGAGGGGTTAGTTCGTAGAGAAACTCTTTCTTGATGAAAAATGAGAAAAGGCTCTACTGCCATTAGTGCCTGAAGCTCTGAGACTCTCCTGGCTGAAGTAATTGCTAGCAGCAGGCCATGATATAAACTTTAAGTCAGCTGAGAAAGCTGGTTCAAAAGGAGGTAGCATTAAGTTTTTCCAGAACAAAATTGAGGTCCCAAGTTGGTGTTGGTGCTCTCCTAGGAGGTCTAATGTTTTTGGCCCCTCTGAGAAACTGACTTAGAAGTGCATGTGAAAATAAGGGAGGATCCGTGTTGTAGTGAGCTGAAATAGCTGAGGCGTGGATTTTAATAGATGAAAAAAGAAAGCCCTTTGTGTAACATCTCAGTTAAATATTGCAGAATCTGAGGTATGTCAGGCTGAAGGATATTTTGGCCTTTAGCTTGGTTCCAGGTGCAAAACCTTTTCCATTTGTCTGAGTAGGCTCTCCTGGTGCTGGGCCTCCTGGCTTCCAGAATAACATCCATAACAGCTTGTGAAAGAGGAGCTGGCTGGTTGCTTAGGTGATCTGCCATGCAGCCAAATTTAAGGTTTTGAGCTGGCTGTGTAGAATATGACTGTCTTGCTGTGTGAGCAGATGAGCAATTTGTGGTAAAATCCATGGTGGGCCCTGAGCCATATTCCTTAATAGTGGGTACCAGTGCTGGCGTGGCCAGTCTGGGGCAATGAGTATCATTCCGGGTCTCTCCATCCTGACTTTCAGCAGCACCTTTGTGAGAGGGGGCAATGGAGGGAAGGCATAAACTTTCAGCATTTTCCAACTGAATGAGAGTGCGTCCACTTTCCAAGCTTGATGGTGAAATGTCCTTGTACAAAATTTTGTTAGCTGATAGTTTTGGGGGCTGGCAAACAGGTCTATGTCTGGGTGCCCCCATTTTTGAGTTATCATTGCAAATACTTGTGGATCCAGTTTCCACTCGTGGGGATCCATGATGTTTCTGCTTAGATCATCTGCCAATGTGATCTTTTTTTCCTGGCAGGAACTGAGCTTGTAATTGAACTTGGTAAGCCAGTGCTGTGTTCCACAAGGTCATTGCTTGCCTGCATAGAGGGTAGGAGTGTGTACCCCCTTGTTTGTTTATGTACCACATTACTGTGGTGTTGTCTGTCCTTATTGTAAGCTGCCCTGGATGTAAGAGGTCCTTGAAGGCTGTCAGGGCATTCTGTACAGCTAGCATTTCTTTTTGATTGATGTGCAGATTCCTTTGATCTGCAGTCCATATGCCTTGAACGCACCGTCCTGCCATGTGTGCCTCCCAGGCGTAGTCCGATGCATCTGTTGTCATAGCTTGCCTGGCTGGGGGTAAGGTGAAAGGCTGACCCTTGTTGAGGTGACATGCCTGTGACCACCATAGAAACTCCTGTTGAAGGCAGGGAATGAGAGGTATCATTGCTTCCAAGCTGTGGCTGTGTTGAGTCCATACGCTTTTTAGGTACCATTGTAATTTCCTCATATGCAGTTTTGCAAATGGTATTAGTAGTATGCAAGATGCCATGAAGCCCAAGGCCTGCAGAATTTTTCTTGCAGGGAGTTGGGTCTTTGTTGCCATTGTTTTGAAGTATTGAGTTAGTTGTAGTTGTTTGTCTGGCGTCAGATAAGCCATCTGGGCCGTTGTATTCAAGCTGGCACCCAGGAATGTCATATTTTGTGAGGGCACTAGTTTTGATTTCTTTTCGTTTACTGTGTACCCTAGGCAACTTAGAAGGTGTTTTACAAAAGACAGATGTTGTAAGAGAATGTCCTTGCTTTCTGCTTGGATGAGGCAGTCATCCAGGTATGGGTATATTTGAATTCCTCTTTGTCTGCAGTATGCAATTACTGGTGCCAGGCATTTTGTGAAGACCCTGGGCACAGTAGATAAGCCAAAGGGCAGTGCAGAGAATTGGTAATGGGTTGAACCTGCAATGAAACGGAGGTATCTTCTGCAATTTTGTCTGATAGGGACATGCAGGTATGCCTCCTTGAGGTCCATCGTTACTAGCCAAGCTTTCTTGCCCAACATGGGAAGAAGCTGCTGTAGTGTTAGCATCTTGAATTTGGGTACTTGCAAGAACGTGTTTAGAATTGAAAGGTCCAGAATGGGTCTCCAAGCATTGTCCTTTTGGGGGACTAGAAAGAGCCTTGAGTAAAATCCTTGGCCTTGCTCCTGTGTAGGTACCAGCTGAATGGCTCTCATGTCCATGAGAGCTGCAATTTGTTTTTGTGCCTCTGCCCATTGATTTTGTGGCAGGTTTGGCATTCCTTTTATCCTTGGCAAGGTGTGGAAATGGAATCTGTATCCTTGTGAGATAATGTCTAGGGCCCATTTGTCCTTTGTGACGATGCGCCAGTTGTCTGCAAAAAGTGCTAATTTTCCTCCCAAGGGAGCTGCCAAGAGAGTTTTGCTTGGCAGTTTGAGGTTTAAGTCATCATGTTTGCCTTCTAGTAGTTTGGGACCTGTCTTCTCCTCCCTTCTGTGTTGCAGTGCCCCATTGCAAGGTTTGTAAGGGATTTGTGCTTGTCCTCTGCCCCTTGGGCGCCTGTATTTACCCCTTTGTGGTCTGTCAGAAGCTGGAAAGGACCAATTTTTTGTTGGCCAATTTCTGCTGAAGCGTGGGGGCTGTACCTGTAAGAAATCTTTGACCGTCTGTATAGATTTTGCCTTATCCTCCATTTTCTTTAAAACCTCTTCTGCTTAAACCCCAAAATAAGGCATCCTGCTGTAAGGGTGCATCTAGTAACTTTGCTTTAACATGATCAGGCAAAGTTTGTTCCTTTAACCAAGCATGTCTATGTATAACAGACCCAGTAACAGCTGCTCTACAGGAAGCTTCCAAGGAATCAAATCCACATTGTAAAGTATGTTTGCCCATCTGTTCAGCTGCATGCAACAGATCCTTCATTTCCTTGAACTCAGACTGTTGAGGGAGTGTGCTCATCTTTTGTTTTATTTGAGACATTAGGAATTGCTGGTATTTAAGCATGTGAAATTGACAATTTAGTGCTGTCATAGCTAGAGTAGCTGAGGTGTAATCCTTCTTCCCCCACCTATCTCTATCTGGTGTTCTGGAGTCCCTTTCAGAGGGTACATGATTTTTAGCCATAGAAGCCTTAGCCCCTTTGGTACCCTGGGAGATTGTCTCTGGATCAGCAACAGGGCTTTTGTAAAGGAATTTGTGTGAGTCAGGCACTCTATAGTATCTATCTGGTTTGGCTGGAGCAGGAGGCAGAGAATCTGGATTTAGACTAGATTCTAAGTAAACATCATTCACAATGTCTAAAACTGGGGGGATAGCAAGTGGTCTGTGCTGGGGGAGTAAAAGAAACTCTCGGGAGCCTTTTCTTTGAGTCGGAGTAGTCCTGACCTTCCCAGTGGAAATGTTCCCTCATGGTATGTAAGGTTTCCCCAAAGGAATAGTCTTCAGGGGGAGAAGCTGAGGGAATGGAATCTTCAGCATCAGAATCTTCATAAGGGGGAAAGGAGTAATCCTGCTCCTCAGAGGAGCCTGAGGAAATAGACACTTGATCAGAGGAGGCATAATCCTCCTCTTGTCTAGGCCTTTTGTCGGGGGGGGGTTGGGAACCCCTGATTAAAGAAATCAAATCTTCAGCCATTTTAAGCATCTGTTTCTTAGGCATGGGGCCTTGAACTGGAAACTGAAGTGCAGTCTTTTTTGGTTTTAGAGAAGTCTTAAGCTTAGCATAAGATTTTATGGTGACAGTAGTCGGTCTGAAGACACCTTCTGAAACCGAAGGTGTTTCTACAGCACCGGCTTCTCCTTCTGCAATGTCGTCGGTAGGGCCTAAAGAAAATGGCTGCGTCGGCCTAGAACTCTCTGCCAGAGAATCCGAAGCGGTCTGGGGTTCCAATTCTGCGGTAGCCAGGGGCTGCGTAGGCACCTCATTGAAAACAGGAGAACCGGCGACCAGCCCAGCCAAGGCCTTGGAGTCTGGCTTGGATCTAGGCTGCCTGTCTTTATCTTTGCATTTTTTATGCACGCTGATAGTCGGTTGCTCCGACGGCAAAGTGTAATTAAATTTCCTACCGAAGTAGTGTCGTGCGAAATCAAAGCGTCACTTTATAGTTCGCTTATTGAAGCTAGCACAAAACCGACAACCAGTAACGCTGTGGTCTGGGCCTAGGCAAGGTATACAATAAGAATGAAAGTCCTTATGAGGTATTTGCTTCCTACAAGAAATGCAATTGTTAACTTTTTCTGACATCGGACTGGGGCAAGAAAAGGTTCCCCAACGAGGTACTTAGCTTTGAAGACTTTGGACTGAAACTCGATTCGAAAATCTCAGGTGTCGGCCGACCAGCACTTGTGAAATGCTTCTGCTTCGGGCAACGCGCAGCAAGAAAGACTGAAGAAAATGGCGTTGGATGCCTCTTATATACCCCTGGCGCACTGACATCAGGGAAGAAGTGACAGCAACCGATGCCGGACCAAGACTTTGGAATTCGGGCTGACTGCGGGACTGCCTGACAGCAGAATAACCCAAGTGTGATGACTGCAGCAGGGTAACACGATGAACATCTAATGTATGTCTACTATATCTGTTGCAGATGGCACTCACTTACCTACACACATGTTCTTACAGCACTGCAACATGCCGCCTCTGTGGCACATGTAGTAACGTCATGCACATGTAACAGTAATGAGTAGTCAGGGGTTTGACCCTGTACTATTCAGCGTGTGGCAGATTATGGTGAAGTCTCCAAGCCCTTCCCTGGTGTACATTGCCTGTCCCACACACACACTCTCTGGTGGATGTGAAGGTGTACACCTGCACAGCAGCAGCATGTGTATTGTAATTGATGGAAATGGTCAGGTGACGGCCTCTGCACCTATTGCAGTCCTCCTCTAGCTGACTGCATGTGGTAAAGCTGTGATGGTGTTCCCATAGCCATCTGCATGATAAACACAGTACACTATTTAGGGAAAGATGTTATTATCTGGCCATGACAGTCACTGTGAGTGGTACCTGGATGTGGTATTCTGACACGGCATCGCAGATGATATCTGGATGTACCTCAATCATTTCCAACAGTGGGAAATAGCCTAATGACAGGAGGGTGATGTGCCACACAACTACAGCATGTAAGTGTAGCTGTGCTGTATTGAGACTACTGCCTGTTTAACATGTGTGTGGTAATGGCTATTCTGCATGGTAAAATACAGACATGACAGTACTCTGTTCATGAGGGAACCCCATCTGTAGGGCCATCTGTGAACAGGTGAGTGTGTACAACCATTTGTTTCCTGTGTTACACACTGAACACACTTCTGTGCACAGCAGAAGCATGGTGTGGGGACTGCAGACAGTACATGATAGGGATGTGTTACTGCCATCGCATCCCTGACTGGGCATGTGTCACATGAAACAGTGGTATGACTGACACTGTGTGGGATTCCCAGTGACAAGCCAATGATGGGCAACTGTTCATAGCTGTGGTTACACATCTACTACACATTGTACAGTTGCCATGTGGTATATATGCATGTGTTGTGCTCCCTCTGCAAATGTATACAATCTGTTGGGTTGCTGGTGATATCTATGCATACTGTCATAGGTAATCCTGTATGCTGTCGTCTATCACTAAGCCATATGTGGGTTTAAAACGCAACACCATAGGCCGAATGGGTTGGTAGGTCGCGGCAGATCCTCCTGTCTTACTTCAGCTGACGGTGACACCGGGCACTAGCACATCTGGTGCCCAGCCATTAACATCAACCTCTGTTGGCTATGCACCAACTTCTGGTGGCTCCATCACTGAGGATGGAGCATGTCCCCCTTGGGAGCGGGACCAGACAGGTACATATCTGCTGTCGTGTGGTCCCGGACATGTTTCGTAGGTGGCTCCCTAAGAGGTTTTGAAGCCAGATACGCCAGTTCAAGGGCAGAATGTCACATTTACAGGGTGATGCTGCCTGTCCTGGCCAGCCCACAGCACTGCCTCCTTTGCAGCTGTGTAGGTGCAGTGGCAGTTGACCATGGCTGGAAACCTCCGTCCCACTGTTCTCATGGGCTTTTGAATGCCGAAGACCCAACCCCATCCAGGGTGTATCCCCCCCACATGTGTCATATACCAACCCTGTATGCTGTCATTTCTGTGCTCCTACCTATCCTCCACGGCCATACCTATACTCGTTCCCCAACATCTGACCCTCACCTATGGACACAAGGCCATTCGGCTCCTAGGACACCATCTGCCCTATACATAGCTGTCCATTACACACGTGCCCACTGGACATATGAAACCCTTGTAATATGCATCATAACATACTACTGTTATCCTCACCACTGTCCCTCAGGCGCACGGTCTTGGAATGCACATCCCTCCTACATGGTTCAGGTACACATGAGGAGGACGACCCCACTGTACACAAAATACTACCGGTCCCAGGTACTGTTGTGTTAATGTACATTACATGCACAGAGTGATGTATACGGCCAATGTGCAACTATTGTCTGTCTGAGGGAGTCTTGTGATCACACAGAGCAACACCACTACATAATACAGGCGTCGCTGGTGTTTCCCGTTTCATTCGTTTGTAATGCTTTGTTGCCACATGGCATGTCCCTGATACATCTCTATATATGTATGTACATATATGCTGGATATAAACACTCACATGTACTTGTACATGATGGGATACATTCCTATACTGCTGAATGACCGCGCTGTATGATATCCTCTGGTCACAGCCTCTTATGCTCGATTAGCCTCTACATTGCTTAACCAATGCAATACTCACATACTGATAGCCAAACACGCTTACACCCGCTTGTTCCCACACTTGCTAATGCACCGGCATTGGTGCTTGCATCTGTCACTCACACCCCTGGGTGTTAGCGAGGACCACAATATTACCTTGTGATGCCTATTACATCGTACTACATGACTCCAGTATCGGGATTAGCCACCCATTAGGCGACGGCATCGCGTTCGGCTGTACGGAACCTGTGGCCTGTCCAGCAACAAAAATCATATTTGTGTGTACCTCATACAATGTGCTCCCACCTTGTGATGCCTATTACATCTGAATACATGAATACAGTATTAGAAACGGCTGCCTATTAGGCAACGGCATGGCATTCATCTGTAAGGAATCAGCGGTCTGTCCAGAGATTCATTCATATTCTTGTGTTCCTCTTAGGCATACCTTGTGATGCCTATCACATCAGACTACATGACAACATGTCATAGCCGGCCTTAGGCATAGGCCAACTAAGCGGCTGCCTAGGGCACCGCTTTAGTGGCTGCACTTTACCAGTATTTATTTGGTGTAGGTAGAGCAGGATGGGTGCACTGGGTGGTGTGGCGGGGGGTGACATTGTGCCCTCTGCCTAGGGCACCAGTTGACCTAAGACCACTCCTGACTACAGTATCGGGAATGGCTGCCCATTAGGTGACCGCATGGCATTCAAATGTATGGAATCAGCAGCCTGTCCAGTGAATCATTCATAACTGTGTGTTCCTCTTACAATCTGCTCCCACCTTCTAATGCTTATCACATCGGACTACATGACTAAAGTATCGGGAATAGCTGTCCATTAGGCGACAGCATGGCGTTTGACTGTACGGAATCAGCTGCCTGTCCACTGAATTAATCATATTTGTGTGTTCTGCATACACTCTGCTCCTGTCTGGCTGATACATGGGAACCGAGACCCTGCATTACAAATGAGTAGTTGGGTTGTGGTAGCCACATCCGTCAGAAGGGTCATGCTACCACATACCTATTACAGGTTTGCCACCATCTCAACTGACCAAGGTAGGACTTTAGGGTTACCACCTGTCCCACTTTGCGAGGGACAGTGCAAAAATAATCAAGACATAGCACATGTCCAGATTATAGGACATTATTATATTCTACGTTTCATTAATGACTGCATACAAAAGTTATTTTATATATGACACTTCTATATGCTACGTGAAGTAGCATAAGCAATTCAAATGCAATTAGATTAAGCTTTTATTTGTGCAAATAAGTGTAATCCTGTACTATGCATAGTTGTAGGTATGTTTAGTCCTGGAATGTCTGATATTTCTACAGAATATGTCCCACTCTGGCCATTTGGAAAGGTGGCAACCTTACAGGACCTGTATGTACAGACGTCAGACTTTGCAGGGCAACACATCCACAGCCAGTAGAAAGGGGTGTACTTCACTGTTTCGCCTAAATAAAAGGATACTCTTGTAGCATTATAGTTGCTTATACTGTTACCTATAACATTTAGGTGTTTCAGAGGAACATAATTGTTTTATGCTACTACTACAGACAATATAGGTAGTTTTTGCCCTAAATCACAGGACATTTGCCTTAATTACAGTTATTATGCAGGACACAACTGCCCACAGGGGAGTGTCCCTCGCAAAAGTGGACAGGTGGTAACCCCATACCTTTTATTCTATCAATCTTCTACTTCTAAGGTAGTCTGCGGAACATGCGCTTTCTCTCACTATCAGACCTCTCATACGAATGGGAAAGAATAAACACCGAATCAGGGACACTGCATAACGACCTCAGGGACACATTTAGAAGGTTGGTGCTATTAACCTGACACACTGATGGACACAGAGCACATATGTATTCATACACATTTTCTGAGGTGCATGCAGTTTATGACTCTTACATGCTGTCATTATTCATTACGTGTATTCTGCCACCTTTCCTCCTAATATCACTAGTTCTAAGATGGTTTAGTTGAGACTGTGTTAGGATTCTGATTTGTGATCATGGACGTCCCTGGTAATCGGGGACAGCTCAATGATATGGTCCCTATGTATTACCCGAATGGTTTACGGACTGTCCAGTAGATGTGCTCTTATAGTTTGGGAGGTATGGGCATCTGTTATACCCACATCGGAATATTACTTACACCCACGGGGCGGTCCTAATACGTGTCTGCCAGCCAACACATGCACGCCTAGCCCCATAATCGCATACTAATAGTTCCCCCACCTGCCACTACTCTACAGCACTCATCCTTAATGTGTGCGCAGGTGGACACAGGTGGGATATGAACACACCCCTACACACTGCCCACTCTCCCCATGTCGGGGCACATGTCGTATGTTGTGTCAACCCATGTGTTATCAGGCTTGCACAACCTACTGTTCCGTGTACAGTTACATCCTGGTCATATGGTGTTCCCCCATTGGTTGAAGGTACCAAATTTTTGGTGTCCCGCAAGGGACGTCACTGTCCATGTTTAAAGTGTAGACCTTGTAGATCTCTCCTACTGGTAGTTTCCTGCCGGTGGTCTGGGAACCAGTGTTGTATTTATCTTTATTGTGTGTCTGTATGTCTCACTGGCTTAGCTGGGTGGGTGATAAGTAGACGTTTGTTGAGTGGACCTCCCACCAACATATGTCCGGTCTAAACATATTACCCATAACTGCTGTAACATAACCTAGGTATATACATGTGTATATTTATTGTAATATATATATATATATATATATATATATATATATATATATTTACATTAATATATACAGACATATCTGCATATGTATTCATACATGTATATTCATATCTTGTTGTTATATATATATATATATATATATATATGTGTGTGTGTGTGTGTGTGTGTGTGTATATATATATATATATATATATATAATTTTTATATATATATATATATATATATATATATATATATATACATATATATATATATATATAGATATATGATTATAAATATGTACATCAGTGTGTCAATACATTCCCCGCTCATACGCACTTACACATGTGTAATGGAGTTTATAGGCTTCACCATCATACTAGTGCCTTATTTATTATAACGCCGACACACTCCAGTTATCTTGTAATCGGTATGTAGCACGTTGTACAGTGGACATATGTTGCTATATGTTCATGTAGGGATTAGCGATGGTAATTGGAATGTGATAGTGTGATTCGACCCGTCACTCTTCTGCACAGCCTATTATTCCATGTACTGTCGATGTTTGTATGGGCACATTCCTATTATTTATGTTAACAAATGGAATGCATGTGTTACAGAATTTGTACTTCAACATACATTGTTGTCTGCATGTGAGCATGTATATATACCTATTACGACCTAGCTGACCTCCACGGGGCGGTCCATTAGAACCGGCCCACCCAACTCTGGCATGCCTGGATCCATAATTGCATACCCATAGTTCCCCCACCTGCCACTACTCTACAGTACTCATCCTTACTGTGGACGCAGGTGGATGCAGGTAGGATATGAACACACCCCTACACATTGGCCACTCTCCCTGTGTCGGGACACATGTCATGCGTTGTGTCAATCCATGTGTTATCAGGCTTGCACAACCTACTGTTCCGTGTACAGCTACATCCTGGTCGTAACTGTTTTGCCCCATTCACTTGAAGTATCAAATTTTGCGAGACCGAAGAATTGCAACTATGGCCAACATCAGCGGAAGAAATGATGGATCTTGCTATTGGAATGTGCAATGAAAAACAGGGAGGAATCTGAATTTGGATGTTTCCAGGCTGCAAAAATGTCCTTAAAGAGAGGTTCCACTCAGAGGCATGTAATTTGATGGCCAGGGCTCAACAATTGTCTTTCCCTGGACAGTGGTTCTGACATTTCTGTTGCATTACCATAAGGATAACAGGTCAGTCTATTCTGGTCTTAACGTCTCTACATAGGAGAAGCCTTCAGAGAAGGGGCCTCATTTTTACTGACTGTACATGAAAAGGTATCTCTTCTTTTGTTTGACCGGATTCATTGGGCTATGTTGTAGGACATGTTGTGGTACAGTTTTATCGTGTGAAGAGGAAACCTCTAATGAATATATCTTCAATTTGTGTGTTTCGGCTTCTGTTACCAAATGGATACTTTACCGTGATGTTCAATTTCTTTTTGGTTTTGGGTTTCATCTTTGAACAGGGACTATAGTTTACATCGCGTGTCTTGTGTGTTATCTGGATTTGGCCTTGCAGCATTCATGTCGCATTATACATCAGGATTACAATTACGCCATTTTGTGGGACATTAACAGCAAGACATTGTCGTGGATGCCGTTATATTTCTGCTTTCTTTTGTAATTGGGATTGTCCTTAGTGGCTCCATATTTTGGCAACCGTTGCCGGATATTATATTATCATCTTCTACGAGTTCAGGAGGCTATATTCATCCAGTTAGTTCTTTGGGTGAAACTTGGTGACTATTTCTGGTATTTTGAACTATTATCATGGACAGTTAACTTTTTTTCCTGTAATATGTGTTTTTTTTCATGACTACATACATTTGAAGTTTAGAGGGTTATATAATATTGTTTTCATTGGGGCATATTAGGATCAATATTGGTCCCTTATGTCGGATACTATTTCTTTATTGTTTTTGATTTGCAATACTACTTGCGGGATTTTATGTTTGTGCTGCCCACTCAACTCCACTACATCAATCTCTTCCACCTCTGCTTGCCAAACATGCCTCCCAAAATCCTTCATAATATCTATGTCCCATCATTACTACTTGTACTTCTATTCTATATTTTGCTACGTCCTACTCTCACAAAATACCCTTTTCCCCTCCTCCTACACAAACCAACCCTTGTACTCATTCACAACCTTCTCTACCTACCCACTACAACAACATATCTTCCACTCTTATTCCTCCCAAAACACTGTACCTTTTCCATCCCAAAAGCTTCACCACACCAAAAACTCTCACTCTGAAAATCCTCCCTCCCCATAACAGCCTCCTACTTCTAAAACACAAAAGACAAAAAGTTACTACCTATAATGACCTTGTCTTATGTGGCGATATTCATCCGAACCCTGGCCCCTGCCTCACCACTAACAACGTCTCCCCAACCCCTTTTTCTCCCTCTGGAATAAAACATAGTCCCCCTCCCAATTCTTCTACCACTTCCTCTCCTAACCCTCTTAAGCTCTTCTCTATCAATGCTCAGAGCCTAAATAACAAAATTCACCATCTTCATGCTTGGATTTGCCACAACCAACCAGACATCCTAGCCATTTCTGAAACCTGGCTAAAACCCCACATCACCGACTCTGAAATCTTACCTCCCGGCTTCCAAATCCACAGAACTGACCGACCAAATAAAAAAGGTGGAGGCTCTGCAATAATTTTCTCTAACCTTCTCTCCCTGATCCCTCTACAAATTCCAACTCCTGAGTTCAAAACGCTGAACTTACAGCCAGTCTCCTTCGACTAAATAAACATAAGAACATCTGCATTATCTCCCTTTATATATCCCCAGGTGACAACATAACAACCCTTGAAAATATTCTTTACTGGGCCTCAACTGAAATCAAATTTGAAACCTACATTCTAGGCGACGTTAACATTGATTGGAATAAAATCAACTCTCCTTCCCCTCCCAATTCATCAACCTCTTTAACTTCACCCAAGTAATACACTCAACCACCCGCCTAACAAAACAAATCCCCAGGATCTGCCATTGACTGGATCCTAGTCTCTCATCCAAACAAAATAACTCTTTCAGGCACTATCCCTGATACCTTCAGTGACCATCTCCCTACTTTCATACACGCTCCGCTAACTCTACCCAATATCTACACCACTACATCCACACTCGTAATCTCAGCAACTTCAACCCAACTATCTTCTCAAACATTCTTAAACATACCAACTGGCAGACCCTAAATACACTTCCTCTAGACAAAGCTGTTGAACAGTTTAACTCTATCTTCCTAAATACTCTGAACTCCCTAGCTCCTCCAAGAAACAAACGAGTCAAAGCTAACTCTGCCCCCTGGCTATCCAAAGAAACAAAACAAGTCATGCATCAAAGGGACAAATCTTGGAAGCTATACCAGAAAAATAAAATCCCTTCTTCCCTGCTCCAATACACCCAACTCCAACCTAGCAAAAAAACTAATCACCCTGGACAAAAAGAACTACTACTACAAACTACAGTCCAACCAAAATAAGAACCCCAAACAGTTCTGGAAATCAGTAAATTCCTTCTCCACCCAGGATCTAAAAATAACCCTTGCCCAGACCCAAGTAAAACTGACTCAGATCTAAGCTCTCTTCAACAAATTCTTCACGGAATCTATAGCTAATCTTACCAAATCCTTCCCCAACAATAATACATCCAACTCTCTTTCCTCTACTCCCAACAACCCCTCTAACTGTCCTCCCAGTTTCCAGCTGAAACCTGTTTCAACTATATTCATAAAAAGACTCTTATCTAAACTAAAGCCATGCACTAATGCCCCTGATAACATCCCCTCCTCTTTCCTTAAATGTGCTGCAAGGTATTGCTCTCCCTATCAGCATCTTAATTAATAGATCTATAAAAGAGTCATATGTTCCTATGCTTTGGAGATCAGCCTACATTCTCCCTCTTCATGAAGGAGGCAAAAATACAAATATCTCCAACTTTCGCCCAATTGCCCTACTCTCACCTTTATCAAAAATCCTAGAGAAATGCGTCCACCACCAACTCATGCCTTTCTTAATCCATAACCACCTCCTAACACCCACCCAACATGGTTTCCGCCCTGGACACAGCACTATTACTGCCTTACTATCCTTCTTAGAAACAGTCAACCAAGCCAGGGATTCTGGGTTACTAGTTTCCACTGTACTGCTAGATCTGTCTAAAGCCTTCGACACCATCTCTCACAAACACCTTCTCTTTCATCTATCAAACCTTCATCTCTCCCTGATACTCTATCCTGGTTCTCTAGCTACTTATCAGATAGATCCCAAGCTGTCAAATGGAACAACTCTACCTCCTCCTTCTTACCTACACCCACTGGTGTTCCCCAGGGGTCCATCCTTGGACCCATGCTTTTCAACATCTTAATAAATAACCTTCACTCTGCCATCCCAGACACAACAGTCATCCAATACGCAGATGATTCTACCTTAGTCTGCGCCTCCAACATTCCCGAACTACTGACAAAACCCAAATAGCTTTTTCCACTACTGAGAACTGGATGCACCAAAATCATCTCTCTCTAAACTCTAATAAATCCAAAATTCTTCTCTCCGCTCCCTCCAGGGCTTGCACATTTGATAAAACAGCATTCAAAATCATAAGCCAAACAAAGTCAACCATAGAGGTGGTCCCATCTGCAAAACTCCTTGGCATCACTATAGACGAGCACCTCAAATTTGATAGCCACATACAACAAAACATAAAGAAAACCCACCAAAAGCTAGGTATGCTCTATAAGAACAACTGCTTTCTCTCCAACTCCGCTAGACATTCCTTAGCAACTACCTATCTTCTACCATCTCTACTATATGGAGCCCCTCTCCTTACTAACCTGTCTTCTTCCATCTCCACTAAACTCGAAATCTGCTATAATAAAATCTCTAAATTTGCTACCAAATCTAAAACCTCTTCTCACCATTGTCTTTCCCTACAAACTCTGAACTGGCTAGAACTCCTAACTACCTAGACTACCTCCAACTAACCACTGCTCACAAATTAATATTCTACCCTGAAAAATGCCCAGCCCTAGCAAACATCCTCCCGCCATACACCCCAAACAGATCTCTTAGATCTGAACACCAAAATTTAATCACCATCCACAAACCCAATCGCCCTGCTGGTCAGCTCCTTCCCTCCTACTCTCTTGGCAGGAAATGGAACTCTCTCCTTCTTCTCTTAGAACAACATCTAACACTGAAGCCTTCAAAATCCAACTTTTCTCTTACTTATCCTCTAAACATAAGTGCACCTGCTTACATCCTACATAAATCTACATAAATTCCCTTGAACCCTCTACATCCTTTCTCTTTACTCTACCCTAATACTATCTTCTTTTCTTCTCTTTTCTCTCTCGATCACTGCTTGATCAAACTATATTCTACTCTCAGTTTATGTACTTTCTCTCTCTACTCCTCATATGTAAATATTGTAAATAGCATGTAACCTTACACCTTCTTTTCATACAGTCAAACCTGCTACTTAAGGAAACTACTAAATCTATTGTATCTACCTTCCTGAATGATGTTTTTTGAAGTATACTGCGTGTATTTGCTTTTTTACTAACTGTATTCAATGTAATGTTATTCCAAATGTATATATTTTATTACTATCTTTTACACTATGTAACTTAGATTGTATTTGCTTTGCTTTTGGAGCTTTTCTCCCCGGGCCTCCACTGAAAATGGGTACGTTCTGGCCCAGTGGACTTCCCCGGTAATCAAACTGGAAATAAATAAATAAAATAAATAAATGTCGCTGTCCATGTTTAAAGTGTAGACCTTGTAGATCTCTCCCACTGGTAGTTTCCTGCCGGTGGTCTGGGAACCAGTGTTGTATTTACCTTTATTGCGTGTCTGTATGTCTCACCAGCCTAGCTGGGGGGGGGGGTGGTAAGTAGACGTTTGTTGACCCGTAACTGCTTCAACATAACCTAGGTATATACATGTGTATCTCACTGTAACATATATATATATATATATATATATATATATATATATATATATATATATAGATATATATAGATATATATTTACATTAATATATACAGACATATCTGCATATGTATTCATACATGTATATTCATATCTTGCTGTTATTTATATATATATATATATATATATATATATATATATATATATAATTATATATATGTACATCAGTGTGTCAATACTTTCCCTGCTCATATGCACTTACACATGTGTAATGATGTTTATAAGCTACAACAGCATACTAGTGCCTTATTCATTATAATACCAACACACTCCAGTCATCTTGCAATCGGTATGTCGCACGTTATACAGTGGACAGATGTCGCTATATGTTCATGTACGGATTTCCGATGGTAATTGGAATGTGATAGTATGATTCTTCCCGTCCCTCTTCTGCACAGACTATTATTCCTTGTTCTATCGATGTTTGTATGGGCACATTCCTATTATTTATGTCAGCAAATGGAATGCATATGTTACAGAATTTGTATGTCAACATATATTGTTTGCATGCAAGTATGCATATATACCTATTATGACCTAGCTGACCTCCACGGGGCGGTCCATTAGAACCAGCCCATCCAACCCTGGCACGCCTGGATCCATAATTGCATACCCATAGTTCCACCACCTGCCACTACTCTACAGCACTCATCCTTACTGTGGACGCAGGTGAGATATGAACACACCCCTACACACTGTCCACTCTCCCCGTGTCAGGACACATGTCATACGTTGTGTCACTCCATGTGTTACCAGGCTTGCACAACCTACTGTTCCATGTACAGCTACATCCTGGTCTTAACTGTGTTACACCCATCAACTGAAGGCACCATATTTTTGGTGTCCCGCAAGAGACGTCGCTATCCATGTTTAAAGTGTAGACGTTGTAGATCTCTCCCACTGGTAGTTTCCTGCTGGTGGTCTGGGAACCAGTGTTGTATTTACCTTTATTGCGTGTCTGTATGTCTCACCGGCCTTGCTGGGGGGGTGGGTGGTAAGTAAGTTTTAATCCAAAGAGCCTGTTGGAAAATGTACATAAAGGGTCAAGTAACAGTAAGGGATCCATAGTGCATAAAAAAGGTACCTATGCATGTAACAACTGTAGGCAGTGTAGATTTGTTAGTAACACTTCTTCTGTGTATTTTAAACATTTAAATAAAACCATTTGGACCAATAGTTTTTATGACTGTAATAGTAGTTTGATTGTCTTTGTAGCTCAATGTCTTTCCTGCACAGGATTTTACATAGGAAAAAACTGTCAGATGTTTTAAAAGAAGGATATATGAACACCAACTAGCTATTAAAAAAGGAGATGACAAAAAATGCCTTAGCTAGACATGCTAGGGCATGCACAGCTTTTAAGAAATTTGTTTTTTCGGTCATTCATAGTGTAGATAGTGAAGCTTTTCCTGGTGATTTTAAAACCAGATTAGAATGTAAAGAGAGTACTTGGCAAATTGGTTTAAGCGCTGATGTTACACCAGGCTTAAATTAAGTTATTAATTTAAAATGCTTTTTACAATGTATGTAGTTTATTTATACATGCATGCATATACTTGTAACAGTTTATATTAATTGTTCAAGTGAACATTTTAACTAACTTTTTGTATGTAAAAAAGTTTTTGTTTTTATTGAGCAGTGTTTGTTGCTTCTTTAAATGATTATTGAATTGTGACATGTGACTCATTAATAATGACATATATATATAATTGCAAAATGGGTAGATGGTCATTCTGATGAAGTTCACGTTCATTAAAGTAAATGAAAGCTTATACGAAGTGTCCGTGCTTTCCTGACGATACTTGGTGCCGACTTGTTTTTTTTTTATTTATTAGTTTCAGTTTTCAGTTATCTAGTTTGCCGTTTGTTTGTCTTTTTGGTTGGTTTCCATAATACTATGGAAGGTAACACACAGGACGCATTGTTGGACCTGTCTACCCATCCTGTTCCTGAAAATTATAGTCAGTTTTCTGAACACATTCAGACTGTCATTTCCACTGCGATCAGCAGAGGGCTCGAACGAGCCAGTATTGCTAGTACTGGGACGCACTCCAAGCCGGGTCCTGATGAGGAATGGTGCGAAGGCATAACGGAAAATGGAGAGAGACAAGGGACTAATATACTTATGATGAACAGTGTGCCAGAGAACACTAATATTTTGAAACATGTTTTTAAACAACAGGACAATCCTTTTGTAAGGATTGATGAGACACTGGACAATGACTCAGTGAGTAGTAGAAAGCCAAACAATACGGCTGTGGAATTCAATCAATGTAGAAAATGTATTTTTGAGTTGGAGAAACTGACTTTAAGATATGTAATGCTAAATGTTGAATTAATTATCTAACTGAGTGCATTAGATGCAAATGTGTGCCACAAGGTTTGCATTGTGGTAAATTTCCCAATTGTGCAAAAAATGGTGCTGGTTTATAAAACAGGCTTGTAGATTTGTTTAATGACACAGGCATCACATTAATGCAGATATTGGTTGAACATTATGAACAACAGATAAAGGAAGTTAAAGAGCTATTGAATGAACTGGATGTTAAGGTGAAAACTTTTTTTGTGTTTTCAGACTTTAAATAAGTTATATTTCAGTATTGCCGCCAAGGTCGATAGGTATAGAGCGACAATAGTGAGTCGAAAACAAGGTAAACTTAAAAGGGACATTTTAGTATATTCCAATAAAGTAGCTTATGGCATGAATGAAGTGCTTAGACAGGGGAACATTGAACATGATGGTAATATTGTTAGTGTAACAGCTGAGAAAAATGTGTCTGTTGTTAATAAATCACCTGTCATTAATGGAGAAAATACTGTAATAAATGATGTGGAAACTTCTGGTACTCCAAACAAGTCTTCCAGTAATTCTACAACTAATGAAAAAGAGGGGAATGGAAGTGGCTCTCTTCAGAATTTAGCTCCTTTTTTAGTGGACAATCAGGGGAACAAGAGAACACCATCTTGGTCCAATGTGGTGGAAAACAAAGGGAAGGGGAAAGGAAGAAACAACAGGAGAAAGTGGTAGATTGTAGAAATACTTCTAATGATTTAGAAATATTAAATCTATCTGGAATTCATTTATCTAATAGTGTACATGACGTTTTAAGAAAGGGTTTTTCATTTATCCCTGGTAATTCCTTTAATTATGCTAAAACTGTCACTGATTTCCGATTATTTTTGAGGAAACTGAATTTAAAATATTTCCTGGATGACATCAAATTAGATTCTAATATTGACAGTAGCATTAAAAAGAGAAGCACATATAATCCTCCTCTTATAGGAACATTGCAGATATTTCAGAATATTTGTGAATCCCATTTTCGAAATATAAAGCATGATAATACTATGTATAATCTAACAATAGGAGAACAAGAAGCTCTTGAATATCTATGGCATAATAGACAAATTAGAATCATGAAAGCAGATAAAGGGGGTAAGATAGTTATCATGAACCAGGAGGATTACATTTTGGCAATGGAGGATTTATTAAGAGATGAAAAAATTTATAAAAAGGTAGATTATAATACTATCAAGAAAAGCTATTCTAGGCTGGACATGTCATTATTTGACATGTTCTGCCAAGGAGAATTAGATCAACAGACATTTACATTTTTACAAGTGGAGTTCCCCAAGATGGCTACACTATTTGGAATTCCAAAAGTGCAAAATAATTGTATTAATCCCCCGTTTAGACCAGTCATTTCAGCACCTAAGTCTAAAACTGAAACTTTGTCTGTATGGTTAGATCATTTTTTTAAATCCAGTAACACAAAATTCTACTTTTTATTTAAAAGATTCATGGGATTTGCTTGAAATATTAAGAGATTTGAAGATAAATGGTAGTAATTTCTTTTTTGCATCAATAGACGTAGTTTCATTATATACTAGTATTGATCAGGAAATGGGAAATGAATATTTGCGAGATTATTTGACTGATTATACTGATTTTTTCTGGTGTAAAAGTCAACACTATCTGTGCTATTATGAACATTATTTTAGAAAATAATTTTTTTATTTTCAATGACACTTTTTATAAACAAATGTCAGGGGTTGCCATTGGAGCAAGGGTGGCTCCCGCTTTTGCTAATTTGGTAACGGCTAGTTGGGAAAACAAATTTTTGATTACTAATAAGAAAATGGAGAAAGTATTGTTGTATCGTCATTACATTGATGATTTGTTTCTTCTATGGAAGGGGACTATGAGATTTTTGTTGACTTTGTGTCAGAGTTGAATAGTTCTACTAATTTTTTAAAATTTACTATTACAGGTTTTGGTAGGAGTTTAGATTTTTTGGATTTGCATTTATCTTATGATTTTCCAAATTAATGTTTTATGAGTTGTATATATAGAAAAAGTGTATTTGCTAATCAGTATTTACATTTCAAAAGTCTGCATCCAATACACATAAATAAAGGGGTGGTCAAAGGACAAATGATTCGGTTAAGCAGACTTACATCTGATGATAAGATCTTTATGAAGGAACTGGCCACTTTAGAATGTTTTTTTGTAGACAGCGGTTATGATTTTGGATGGCTTACGAGAACAGAAGAAGTAGTAGTTCTTCTAAGGGACACCAAGGCCATCCCTATTTTGAGAAGTAATACTGGCAATATAGGTGTAAATGTTCAGGAAGAAAAGACTGATATTAAATACAGTTGTTCTTTTCCTTTGCCAATTTCGAATGAGATGGGGGTGATTAGAAGTATTATTCCAGATAATTGGAAGATATTGTTAGGAAATTTGGATTTAACTAAAGTTATTGCTCCTTGTCCATGTTTTACCTATAAAAAAGGTTTTAATCTAAAGAGCCTGTTGGAAAATGTACATAAAGGGTCAAGTAACAGTAAGGGATCCATAGTGCATAAAAAAGGTACCTATGCATGTAACAACTGTAGGCAGTGTAGATTTGTTATTATACCATGCGATCATCACAAAACCCGACAAACGTGCATGCTGATTGGCTAATCCAACCAGCGTGCACATAGTAAATCCAACAACAAACAACGGAAGAAGTCCGATCGCTAAAATATCATGCTGCAGCGACAGCAAATAAACATAACCAAATGTAAGTTAATAAGCGTGTTAAGGAAGTAATATGGCATTACAACGCTAATATAGCGCCACATTCAAATGTATTTAAAAATTCAGAGTGTAGATGAGGAAACGCTCAGCTCAGCTATTGAGTATTTTAAACAATTTGAACAAGCACTTAAAAGTCTCTGATAGTAACAGGCGGATGTTACTTACACCAAGGCAAAATAAAGCATTATAATGCCAATGTCAAAGCAAGGTTCACTTCACAGAGATTCTCGGAGTAAGATCAACTTCTCAATAAATACAAAACAGCAGTGCGTTCAGTTTAGCTATTAAGCTATTAAGTTTTTTCAACAATTAAAACAAACACTGGGTGGTCTCAGGTAGTAATAGGCATTTGTTACTTACACGAAGCCAGGAAAGTACATCAAACAACCAGGACAGTCTTCGCTTCACTAAGCGTCTCAGAACAGTAATCACTTCAGTATTCACTTCTCGCTAAATTAAAGTGGGTGTATCAAACCCACTTTGAATAAGCAAACTAAGGCAGTCTTCACTTCACCAAACACCTCTTAGCAGTTTTAACTATTTCAATAATACACCATCACGGAAACCAGTCGGAGATTGAATTGTACTTTTATTTACAATACAGTAAAAAGGCTTATTTACAAGACAAATGTAACACCAAAAACACATAACAATTAAACGTAATCACACAAAACTAACCAATTCCCTTATTACACTCCTCAGTCCCTCACCTCGAACACTAATAAAATAAAATGTCATGCAGTCGCAAATACACCACACACACACTACATAACCACCACTTATAATACAATAAAACCAAGCATTCTCATAAAACCATTCACTCAGCTATATTCCCTACAATACCTATACACAGACAACTCCAAAAATGTACATACTAAAAGTAAACACACCACATATCCCTCGCAAAGTCAAAAACACACACCATACTTAACGTCCACATCAGCATACATCTTCTAAAAGTGCATACAACACTACCATCTAGTGACCAAATAGTAAAAGTACATATTTAAAAAAAAATAATACAAATTAAAACTACACCACATTTCAACATACCTATAACTACTAAAACATAACTACACGTTATAAACTTCTACACTGCTTAAACTATTTTATACCAAGCACCACCTAGCCCTTTCCTAACATTTCCTGAAAAACTAAAAAATAACATGTATTTAAATTCAAACAGAAATAAACAATAAACACAAACTGAAAGTGTGGACTATTTTATCTCACAAAAAGTGGAAGAATACAAAAAAAAGCAAACAAAAACCTAAATAACAACAATACAAACATAATACAAAACAAACTAACACCATGGTATAATAGCAATAACCCACTTCTGGGTGTGGGTAATGCTGGATTACCACGGTTGTCTTTGTTTGGTCCTCGCTTAAGCCCTCGGGACCAAACCACGCCAACCGTGGGTAAATCCAGCATTACCCACACCCAGGCGTGGGTTATTGCTATAGTAACACTTCTTCTGTGTATTTTAAAAATTTAAATAAAACCATTTGGACCAATAGTTTTTAAGACTGTAATAGTAGTTTGATTGTCTATGTAGCTCAATGTCTTTCCTGCACAGGATTTTACGTAGGAAAAATTGTCAGATGTTTTAAAAGAAAGATATATGAACACCAACTAGCTATTAAAAAAAGAGATGACAAAAATGCCATAGCTAGACATGCTAGGGCATGCACAGCTTTTAAGAAATTTATTTTTTCGGTCATTGATAGTGTTGATAGTGAAGCTTTTCCTGGTGATTTTAAAACCAGATTAGAATGTAAAGAGAGTACTTGGCAAATTGGTTTAGGCGCTGACGTTACACCAGGCTTAAATAAAGTTATTTAAAATGCTTTTTACAATGTATGTAGTTTATTTATACATGCATACATATACTTGTAACAGTTTATATTAATTGTTCAAGTGAACATTTTAACTAACTTTTTGTATGTAAAAAAGTTTTTTTATTAAGCTGTGTTTGTTGCTTCTTTAAATGATTATTGACATGTGACATATGACTCATTAATAATGATATATATAATTGCAAAATGGGTAGATGGTCATTCTGATGAAGTTCACGTTCATTAAAGTGAATGAAAGCTTATACGAAGTGTCCGTGCTTTCCTGACGATACTTGGTGCCGACTTGTTGTTTTTTTGATTTATTAGTTTCAGTTTTCAGTTTTATATATATATATATATATATATATATATATATATAAATATATATATATTTACATTAATATATACAGACATATCTGCATATGCATTCATACATGTATAGTCATATCTTGCTGTTATATTATATATATATATATATATATATAAAATACATATTTACATATATATATATATATATATATATATATATGTATATATATATATATATATATATATATATATATATATATACATATATATATATATATATATATATATATATATATATATATATACACACACAGACATCAGTATGTCAATACATTCCCCGCTCATACGCACTTACACATGCGTAATGACGTTTATAAGCTTCACCACATACTAGTGCCTTATTCATTATAACACCGACACACTCCAGCCATCTTGTAATCGGTATGTAGCATGTTATACAGTGGACAGATGTCGCTATATGTTCATGTTGGGATTACTGATGGTAATTGGAATGTGACAGTGTGATTCGACCAGTCCCTCTTCTGCACAGCCTGTTACTCCATGTACTGTCGAGGTTTGTATGGGCACATTCCTATTATTTATGTCAACAAATGGAATGAACGTGTTACAGAATTTGTACGTCAACATTTATTGTTGTCTGCATGTGAGTATGCATATATACCTATTATGACCTAGCTGACCTCCACGGGGCGGTCCATTAGAACCGGCCCATCCAACCCTGGCACTCCTAGATCTATAATTGCATATGCATAGTTCCTCCACCCCACCCATGTTAAATTTACAGGCTTAACATCCATGATCCATTTGTTATCGCAGCCATGACACACCTTTACACATTTCCCTCTCCAGAGCTTTTGTGGCCCTACACACATTCTGTCCTGCCTCGTGTATTCACAGGGTCTCCCGCCATGTATATTTGCACATACGTGCCTTTCCTGGTGTTATGGAATACAGCCATTTGCGCATTCCAATTTTTGGATGTCCAGCATGGGACTACATCCTGCCTGTGTGTAAAGTAGACCTAGCATTTCAATGATGTTATTCCCAGTGGTAATACCCTGCCTGTGGTGTGAGTAGCGGTGCTCTGCTCACTCCTGGGCAGCTTTTCATGACATACGCTGAAATCACTTTACAGTACCAACATTGCTCTTGATTTCCTTCACATCCCTTGTGTATGCTTTACTGTTACGTCCATTCTTTAGATATATATATGTATGTGTTGTCTTTCGGCTTTTCCTGGTTAGGGGTTGCCACAGCGGAACTCCAGTCCACTAATGATTGGCAGTAGATTATACGAACGCAGAGGTGCCAGCTCGACGGTCAACCTTCAACGAAGGTAAGCCCATTTACGCATGTCTTTCGAACGGCCACCCAACCGTGGGGAGGACATGCAGACTCCACACAGAAGGCACTCGAGCCGAGAATCGAACATATATATATATATATATATATATATATATATATATATATATATATTACATCTGTACATACAAACACAGATTTCCTATGCTGGGAACCGCTTACACCTGCCGCAGGCACACTCATCTATGCTTACTGTGTGCTACATATGTTTACTGTCGCTTATTTATGTTTATTTGTGCCTTATACATTATGACAATACCACCTTGAAAGGAACTGGTTAATAGTCCCATGCGATACACACGTTCACCTTTACATGTTTAAATGTCGGCTTTACAGAAGAGCAACATTAACTCCACAAGGAAAATGATACGTACTATTGTCGACCTTGAATCGTGAATGCCTTTCCATTAGGCGGATGCTCTAACCACTACACCATGTATACCCATGGTGCATAGTTACCCGAACACATGCCTCATCACTTTACTTACACAGCAGGCATCCATTTACCTGTTGGGAAACAAGCACTACTACACGTGTCATTCCCTATTCCCTACTGCTCTGGACTCGTGCCGCATGTTGACTCACTCCAAGGATATTCAGACCACTACAGCCTATAGTCTTGGCACAAACATGTGTTTGATTGTCAGGGTGTTCATATGGTCTTCTGGGCTTAGGCTTGTCTGACTGGGGACCAGGACTGCCCTGTACCTAGTTGAAAGTCATACTTAGCAAGGGGAGATCGATCGTTCCACTTTTAGCATTCTACCTGTGGTTGGGGATGCAGAGGTGTGCACACCAATGGCCATCCTGATATATAACAGCACTAACTATTATGGGGATTTCCTATATTTTGACCATGTTCATTCTTCATATCTACACAGTATATATATATATATATATATATATATATATATATATATATATATATATATATATATATATATATATATATATATATATATATATATATATATATATATATATATATATATATATATATATATATATATATATCGGTCTATACATACACATGCATATACACCTACATGCTCATTTACATTTCCCATACCGTTGAATCACCACCACCTACCGTCACGCATACACGCTTGCATACCTACTTACGTCTCGGGTTGCCACCTTTTCATATGGCTAAAGCGGAGCATTTTCGGGACACACATCAGATTTTACAGGCCGACACATACCCTCGGTCAGTACAAAGGTTAGAACTTTACTTATTTCCCTAAATGAATGCTTATTCTTGTAGTGGTTTGTTTGCTTCATCTGTTTCTTGTAACTTTGAATATTTTACATAAATAACTGTTTTATGCAACTGTTACATGATATATGGGACATACTTCCTATCACAGGACATTTGCCATTGCATTATATTTGGTCTACTAACAAAAAAAGGACTGTCCCTCACAAGGTGGGGCAGGTGGTAACCCTACTTACGTCTGCTTTACAGCGCCTTAAGCACCCTATATCCGACTGCCACTATGCGAATGTGTAAGGTATATATTCCCGATAATGCACGTGGGGAGATGTGCATCATGGTCAGGTGTTTAATCCCGGGTTGTAGATTTTGCAGGACCGGCTGGAGGCTGAGCAGTCTTGTGGACAGCTACTGCTCATACAACTTGTGTCCAGATGTATACAGGACTGGACATCGTGTCGGGACACCAAGTCTAATGTTTAGAACAGATACATATCCCATGAGGGATATCCAAAAATTGTGGGGAACGATTACCATCTTTGCTTTACGGCTGTAAGGTAGGGTTATACATGCAAGGGATACATAGTTTGCAATCCTGAGAATGCCTAGGGTGAGACTGCCTACTAGATATGGGTAGGGGTCACTATGTGCAGATATGTACGCGCCTATCTAGCAGCCCGAGTATGGCTGGTTTTGGTGGACGTTCAGGAAGGGGGGGTGGTGTGCTGTGAAGGGGATGATGGGTATTCCATTATGTATCCAGGTGTGTTGGGGTTGGATGGCTCAGTTCAGGCCAGACCATTATGTGGGTAAAGTTTCTGTACGTGTGTATTGCACATTTTTATGTTCACATGTTTTTGGGCTTGTATTGCGGATGTGTATATTTGTTCTTTGGTTATCTTCCTGATTTACACACCGCTCCCTCTTAGACCTCCAGTTCACCTATTGTGCATCCAACCCAGTCTCCCATTGGCAATATATTACATTACCCGTCACCTCCCACCCCCATACTCCACAATCAACATTCATCCCTTCTCTAGTTGATGGCCCATGGCACAGTCAACAGAACACATTGCGTACACTACATATCTCTGGGACCAATATGGTTGTGAGGTCTACACTAACATTTCAAATCAACCACATGCTGTACGTCACGCACACAGGTACTCTCAAATACTTATCTTTCATGACATGGTAGGTAGACCCAGGTAATACCCATTCATCTATCGGCCGTCCTGGCAAGGATGTCTTGGATCGCGAATGGGCAGATATTGGTAGGGTTGCCACCTTTTCATATGACCTGGATGGGACATTTTCGTGGCACACATCTAAGTTTACAGGCCAACACATACCCACGGTCATTACAAAGGATAGTACTTTAGTTTCATGCCTACATATAAGCTTTTATTGTTGTGGCAGTGTAGTTGCTTATTCTGTTTCTTGTAACATATAGGTATTTTATATACGGACATACGTACTGTATGGAACTATTTCATAACATATGGGACATAATTATGTCCTACTATCGCAGGACATTTCACATTTACAATGAATTTGGTATGGACATATCTGCCTAGAGGGGGACTGTCCCTCACAATGTGGGACAGGTGGTAACCCATACCATTGGGCTAGGTTTGGCAATTGGCGGCGTGCTAACATGATGCGTTTCGCTTCCACTTGGTATAACTAGCGACACTACAATGGAATACGGGCACGGGGTTTTAAATATCTTTGTTCAAGGGACGGGGACTCAATATTCAGCTAAGTGCCTTTGTGTTTACTTCTTATTGTGGTGCTCGCAAGTTGTCTTGTATGCTTTGCATACACTTCTGTATCCATGGACACTGACGGGAGTGATTACTATTGGAGGCAGGCTGTACTAGTCAGCATTTTAGGTTGCGCGTATGCAGCCGACATGATCACGCCTCCGTGCAGCACTTGGACATGCCACCTGCACTCGTACACGTTTCCTATGCACTTGGCCGTTACGGCAGTGCGCCTTCATTAATATGCATGTGGTGCTGCTGCGCCATCTCTACGCCGCACGGTCGGCGCAAGGCTAATGCTGTCCTTGCGCCGAGCTTCATGAATCCCGGGGAAAGAGAAATTTGTGAGAATCATGTACTCTGTAGTACCTGTCAGGTTTTCTAGGAGCTGGTGGTAAGGTGTCAGGAGTAAGACTGGACTCCAAGAAGACATAGTCTACAATATCCAAGACAGGGGGTACAGCTAGAGGCCTGTGCTGAGGCAAATCTAAAAATTCCCTGAGTCTCTTTTTGGACTGAGGATAGTCCTGGCATTCCCAGCGGAAATGCTCTCTTAAGGTATGCAAGGTTTCACCAAAAGAGAAATCCTCTGGAGAGGAGGCAGAGGGAATGGATTCCTCTGCATCTGAATCCTCATAGGTAGATATGGGTATGTCCTGGTAGTCGGAAGGATCAGAGTAATCAGACTCCTGGTCTGTAGAATCAGAAGGAAATTCAGTTCCTTATCTTTTGGCAGGGCAAGGCTGGCTTCCCCTAATTAGAGTAATAAGGTCTTCAGCCATTCTAAGCATTTGTTTTTGTGGCATGGGAGGATGAGCATGTGCTTCGGACATCGGTTTTCCAGGGGTAGTGCGAACTCTGGGCCTGAGAAATGTGGTAGTTTTAGTAGGAAATGAAGTTGTTTGTTTAATATGAATATCGGTAGGTCAGAATACACTCTCAGAAGCCGGTGCCTGCACAGCGGCTCCGCACCTATCCAAGGTAGAGACATCCGCAGGTTCCATAGTCAAAGAAGCATCTCACGGCATACTGAACTTCGAATGGGTCTCAGCAGAGGCCTGAGACTCTGTTGTAGCAGGCATCAGGGGCTGCAAAGGTGCCTCACTGTGTACCGGCAGAGTGGCGCCAAGCTTAATGGAAGCGTTGTCGGCAGTTTTTGACCTATGCGTTTTTTCTCTGTCTTTGTGCTTTTTCAGAAGATCAGTAGTCGGATGCCTTACCAAAGCCATTTCGGAATACGGAGAACGAGAGTGAAAGAATTTAGCTACAAAAATAGCCCGATGACGAATGGTTCAGGCGTTAAACAAGGCACAAAACCGACAGCTAGGAACGTCGTGGTCTGGGCCTAAACAGGTGATGCAGTAAGAATGAAAATCTATGTGCGGTATTTTTTTTCCACAGGCAAGACAATTGTTAATTTTTTCCGATATCGGTTAGAGCAAGAAAAAAGAATTCCCAACGGGGTACTTGGCTTTAGAAGACTTCGGGTCTGAAACTCGAAAAAACGAAAATTTCAGATAGAGCCCGACTGGCACTTGGGAACTGCTTCTGCTTCAGGCTCCTTCTCGGCAAGAAAGACTGATGTAATGGCGTCGGCTGCATCATGTTTTATACCCCTGAATACCTGAGGTCATGGAAGAGGTGACAGCATCCGACGCAGAAATCCCAAGACTCTGGTATTCGGGCCGAATGAGGGCAGGTAAAGGCAATATTAGCGAAAACAAATCCAGAATATTTTTACTTCAAGTGGGTTCTGATCCAGTGAAGTACTACTAATGAAATCCAGGAATCTCCGTTCATACCCTATGCTAGAGGTATAGGTGTTCCTGTCCATAGCTGCTGAGCAGTTAAGATCACCTAGGATTACAGAGTTAGTGCTTACAGGACTTTTTTTTTTTCTAAAACTGACAGGAATCTAACATGATCATCTGGAGACATGGAGAGAGTTCTGTAGCATGTCATAAGCTGGCAGTTTGTTTTGTCCATGGTAAACTGAAGTTCCAGAGCTCATTTTGTGGGTCTCTGATTATCATTCTGGATGACATACGATCCTCGACAACTATGGAAACACCACTGCAGTTTCCACCTGGCTTGAAGACATGGTAAGAACAAAAGCCATGTAGGGAGGGAGTGCTTTCTTTACAATTAAACCACGTCTCTATAACTACACTTACATGGACATGCTCCTGATGCTGGAGTATAAGATCAGACAAGTTATTTTGAGGCTCCTGACTTAATGTGGTCCTGTTTAAGGTTTAAAGAACTTTGGAAGTTGGGATGTCCATTTTTATTTACTTATTTATACTGGTTTAGCAGGGTAGTGCACTGATCTCAACAGACCATTTGCAGGTGCAGCTTGAGTGACTAAGAAACCACATGAAATAAACAAAACATATTTTGACGGTGCAGTGGTGCAGCAGTAGCATTGTTGCCTCACAGCAAGAGGTTCTCTGGTTTGATTCTCGCCTGGAGTGCCTTCTGTGTGGAGTCTGCATGTCCTCCCTGTGTTCTTGTGGGTTTCCTCCCATGTTACAAAGACATGCATCTGAACTGTTTCTCCCCAGGCCTCCGCTGAAAACTGGATTCATTCCAAATTGGACTTTCCTGGTTAATAAATGTAAAATAAATAAATAAAATAAATAAATTACAAATATTTACAGATACAAGGATATGCTATAAAAGTATATTTACAGATACAAAATTATGCTACATTTAACTTAAAAAGGAGTCAAAACATGGAGATGAAACAATGGAATTATGCTTAGCACAGCTTTTTGGATAAGACTAACATAGCTTATGAATATACGAAGATATAGTCAGACATTAGAATAGGCACGTGAGAACACTTGCAAGAAAGGATACCATGGGAAGAAGGCAGAGAGAGAGAGAGACATGCAGAGGGAAGAGGAGTAGAAAGGAGAGATGCAAAAAGAGGGCGGCAGGTAGGATGAATGAGAAGCAGTAAGTGAAGGGATGACAAGATGAGATGAGATGAGATAAGGCAGGATGAAATACAGAAAATGGGTGTGTAAAAGAGCTGCAGGACTCTTGGTTGACCTGTTTGAGTGCAGCTGCACTTTCTTTGGGTGAAGATGTGTTCTTTGATCTCTTGTCTGAAGTCTGAGTACAGCTGGTTGATTCTGACTGAGACTGGAATGGAGTCCAATAGTTTAGGTGCCAGAATGGAAAATGCATGGTCAGTGCAATGAAGTTTACTTGTTTGAGTTAGTAGGATGGGGGTGAGATTGAGAGATATCCCTGAGATTGTGTGTGTGAGGGGTTAGTGAAACTTTATGAGTAGGAGAGGAAAATGTCTTAGGAGAAAGGGCTTTGTGAGTTAATGATTCTAGTAGGAGGTAGCCCTTAAATGTACTTGGAGCCATTTAGCTTTGGCGAGTGTTAGGCAGTGGTGTTCACTAATAGGGGAGTTAGTAATGAACCGACATATTTTATTGGAGATGGTTTTCAAGGTGGTGGCATTTGTTCTTTGAGGCTGCAGCTACTGTGGGCAGTCCATACTCAAGTTAAGATAAGAGTATTCCATTGCCTATGGCAGCTTTGGCTGGCTTGGACAGAAGGGGTGATAGCTTGTTTGCACACGTTAGTAGTGTGCAGGTAGTGTGTAGCTGAAAGTTAAGAGACTGATCTAGTCAAATGCAAATGTATTTGAATGATGTGGCAGTTTCTGTGGTAGTACTGTTAACCATTAGATGGACTTCAGCTTAAAAGGCACTGGGGCAGCAAGAGCTTTTGCCAGTATGTGGAAACCCTTGAACAGGTGATGTAGGCTATCCCTCATCCTATCATCATCTCATACCAGGCACACACTTTCTGGAATGACACACAACAGCTATTAAAAACCAATTGTTAAAACTGATCATCTTTTCTTTATACAGAGGCATCATTCCTGAAGAAGGAAGGATTCCACATGGGACCAGAGTGTCAGCTCCATCCTCTCCCAGGATGCATCCTTAATAGTATGAACTATCAGGACCATTAGGAATGATATTTAACCACAGCATCCAAGGAAACTTCAATGCAAGTGACTGGAGGACTGCAATGGTTATTCCACTGCAGAAAAGTGGATCATCCATAAACCTGGGGAATTACTAACCCATATACCTGCCTAGCCTGATAAGCAAAGCTATGGATTCAATTATCATGGATATCCTAAATAACAACACAGGTAACCTACAAACATTGGACCTAAATCAGTTTGATTTGTAAAGGACATGTCTTGATTCTCAGCCTGGCAGACTTCTTCAGGAAGGTCAAAAAAAGTAATGGAAGAAGGCAAAATGGTGCATACTGCATACCTTGACCTGGCCAAGACATATGATACAACACTTCCTTCAGGAATTGTAAAAATGTTCACTAAACTAGGTATAGACCCTTAAATCCCCCACTGGATAGCCAGCTGGCTTACAGGCAGGACCCAAGAAATCAGACTAGGGGATCTTCCTCCACGAAAAGGGCATTTATCAGTGGGGTGCCTCAGGGCTCAGTGCTGGGGTTGCTCCTGTTTGGCACGCACTTTTGTGATGTCAAGGCTGATGGCAAGAACTCTGGCTGACCAAGTCCGCAGATGACTGCAAACTGGGTGTAGTCATTCAATCACCCCAAGACATAAATATCCTTCAAGAAGGCCTGACACAGACTAATAACTGGTTCTAGAGTTATGATCTAAAACTCAGTGCCAAAAAGTGCATCGTAGTACCTTTCGGAAACACGGCCACTCCAGCAAAATATTGCACTGACAATACACCCCTAAAAATAGATTTGGGAGCACATGTAGACACTGATCGGGCATTTGGCCATCATGCATCTAGTGTAGTGAGGAAATCATTCTGTGTTGCACAACTTATAAGAAAAAAGTATGGCATCTAGTTCCAAACATGTAATCGTTCAGCTGTATTTTGTTCTCATAAAACCAGTCATCGAGTGCAATGTTCCCTTGATATGTACATGGCCTGGCATATGCAATAACTGAAGCATCCTCAGAGATTCCTTTAAAAAAAGAATACGTGGAGTAGAAAACAGGTCTTAGGTGGCCCATCTCAAAGCAGCAGAAATTAAGGGTATTCAGTCTCTTATAGGCTGCAAACAGCTGACCTAATCCTAGCCTACAAAGCATCCTCCAATTCAGCTGTAATGGACCTATTGCACATCCATAAAAAAAATAACATCAGAAATGCCTGATCAAGGGACCTAAACCTTGCCTGCAACATAAATCCGACATGCTGGAATGACAGATATGTGTCTCAGAGGCCCCCCCTTTTCTGGAACAGGCTTCCCTTCCATGTGAAGTAGACTGCATCCCTACATTTATTCATGCAAAGCTTGGATTAGTGGATGGGGACCATACATATACTCATGGTGTGGCACCTTTGTCTCTATTAAAGAGTGGAAGCTTGAAAATGCTTGGCCATGCATGCCCAAGTATATATATCCCCACAAAACCCTTAGGAACAAAAAGCTATTAAGTTTTACTGAAAAGCATGGCTTGGCATAAAAATGCCCCTTGGGTTATTTGCCTAGTATTTGATGATTCAGTGCATGCCCCTCAAAGTTTTACAGCATGTCCTTCCCTCCCAGGTGGATTACCACCATGTCATAGTCATACATTTCTCAGGAAAAGGTTCTGAGGACCCCTGTAATATTTGTGATCCTAGCACCAAAAAGGAAGCAGTAACTCTATCCTTTTCTATCCTGGTGAATGGGGAATTGGACACCTAACACATGAGTCACCAATTAATGCATTCTTACCAGAAGCTACTTTATTACTTCTCAGGGAGAAACTTTGTTAATGGTGACTTGCTTCAGGTGTGCATGAAGTAGGTGAGTTCAGAGATTTCTACTGAGCTCTATTCCTACAAGTTCTCCAGCAAGTACTTTTTTTTTACGGCATCAGCATGTGATCGTTTAGTGTGTTCTGTTTGAAAATGTGGCAGTAGTTGAGCTGAGGGAGTACCTATGTGATGCTCATTCTGTATTAATGTTGGTGAGAGGGATGCCTCTATATTACCTAAGTTGGTGAGAGGGATGTCTCTATATTAGCTAAGTACACCACTCGGAGGACTTCCAAGTTTAGTGAACACAGATCAACAGCTTAATTTCAGCTCTCCCACTGTGAAGAAATAAACTGAGAGATCAGGGCTAGTAATTCTGCCAGTTTTAGTAAAATTCAGTTACTAGGTAGTAATACATTGTCTGGATGTCATTAAAGAAGAAACTTAGACTGAGAGAAAATCAAATAGAAAAGTTGAAGAGAAAACACTGGGAAGAATCCTGCAGCTGTTCAGCAAAATCATTTCAAGCTCCAGCTTTGGTGCAGAGATGGCTTCCAGTAATTTAGAAGAAAAAAATAAATCAAACGTGCTCAGAGTGGAATAAAATAAATGAAACAATGAAGCAGTACAACAACTCAAATTACAAAAGGCTGGGAAAATGAAAGAAGCTTTAAACAACTATTTATATGAACTCCTAAAACTGCAAAAATCAGAGGCTGAAATGAAGAAAAATGTGGGTGGGTATGAGACTGCTCAAGAACAGGTGTTTCAAAAATGGTAGACTTGGAGGACAGAGCACACAAAGAAAAGCTGAGATTTTCTGATGTACAACAGAAACTGGAAGGAACATACTGCATTCATTTTATGAAAGCATAAATAAACAAATGTACTGGTAGACTGTAATAGGTTCATATGTAGGTACTAGGCTATTGGCCATAGGGCCTATATAAGCCTAGCCAAAAAGGTACCCTGGCTTTCGCCACCCAAGAAAATTATTTTCCTGTGCCCCTGTTGAGCAAAGCCACAGAGGTGATCCCCAGGGTAAATTTCCTATTTCCCATCCAATCATCAAGATTTTTCTTAAAGAGTGCTAATGAGGAGCTTTGTTTGATATAGATAGGTAGTTTGTTCTAGAGTACGGGAAGTCACTGGGATAGGAATCTATCCCTCCAGCATGTTCAGTTTATTGTGGTGACAAGGTTTATGTCCCTAGGTCCCTAGAGCGTGTAGCTTGGAGGGATTGGGATTTCTTTAAGTGGAGCATGTCCAACAGCTCTGGGTTTGACATAGCTTTGCATGTTAGGCAGAGATCGCTTGTGAGTAGGCGATATGTGACGAAGTAAAGCTGGAGTTTTTTGAGACGGTCTGCGTAGGGCATCTACTTGAGGCCGGTAATCCACTTTGTGAGGTATTTCTGTGGCCTTTCCAGTTGTTGTAGAAGTCTTGTGAGGTACATACCAAAAGGGGCATTGTACTCTATAATGGGTCTAATGAGTGATGAGTAGAGGGGAACTATGACCTCTTTTCTCCTGGATGAGTACAGTTGTGTACACTTACCATAAATGTAGATGTGTGAGTGTATTCACTGCTGTAGTCATTACATCTGGGTTATCTGCTTGCGGGTAGCCCTCAGTCGGCCTGATTAACAAAGTCTTGGGTCCTGCATCAGTTGCTGTCCCTTCTTCCATGACGTCAGGTCGTCAGGGGTATAAAACATGCAGCCGACGCCATTACATCAGTTTTTCTTGCCTCAGATGTCAGGTGCCCCCCTAATGGGAAGCAATTAAATATAAATGTACAAAGATATACCTCCAACAAAAAAGCAAATATACCAAAAAGGCTGTTAAGCATAGTAAAGGAAAGTAGAGGTATAGTCAAAAGAAGTTAGGGGGCTAGAGGGAGGGTAACCAGGACTGCAACAGTGAATACTCTCGAACATCTACATTTATGTAAGTGTACACAACTGTACTATGTTCTATGTGTTTCACTGTTGCAGTCATTACATTTGGGTAGATTCCCAAAGCTATGGTTGGGAGGAGGAATTTAGATAGCATTAGGGCCAGCTATAAGGCCCTGCAAGACTGCAGTGGCAAAACCAGCTCTGGATTTAGAGAAAATTGACAAGTGATAATGCTTGGTGAAAGTATGTACAGAACTCCAGGAAGCAGCTTCTAGGATGTCCCTGGTAGGGACGCCTCTGAGAAAGGCTGTAGAGGTAGATGCAGCCCTGGTGGAGTGAGGTCTGATCCCCTGGGGGATAGGATTTCCATGGTGCTTACAGCAGAAATTAATGCAATGGCTTATCCATTTAGAAATGGTTTGCTTTAAAAATAGCCTTCCCCTGAAGTGATTGCTAAAAGGAAAGCTGTTTTCCAAGAAATTCAACACAAAATAATCCAAAAACAACACCTGAAGATCAAGCTAAGAGACGGCACCCCACCGTCTGAGCTATGTTTATAAAAAAGCAGCGAGATGACAACGGCTCGAACAAGGCTTAGCGTTTAATGACAATACATCAATAGAAACTAATCCACAGTACAATACAGTTAAGCTCTTGCATCTGCATAAGCAGACTTCCTCAGAACAATAAACACAGTTTGAATTCTTCCTTTTAAAAACTTTTTGACGCCAATAATTCATCTTAATATTTAAAGTGCTAGTGCATATATTCCAGTCACCTCCTCTTATTATGTTTACTAAATTTAATTAAAAACAATATATTAACATCAAATTACAATACTTTGCTCTGATTTAAGAAATATGTAAAAACACTTAAATAAATTCTTGTTAAAACGCCATATAATATATATGTATGTATGTACTAATTACATTACTATACATACTTAATATCTATATAAATAAACAAAACAATATTCAATACATCATAGTAACTTTAAAACTATTAATACATTGCTGTACAAATCACTTATATTTATCTAATATTTTAATTCTTTATTGCAACAACAGAAAGGGTTCAATAGATATATAATCATTGATACCAGGTTCCCTGGTTGCATCTGTCCGTATTGGCCATACACTTTCTCTTTTACTTAGCAAAGCTTTATAATTACTCCCTCGGGTAATAAAATTAACCTGATCTATTATAGCAAACCTAAAGCTATGTTTTTCGCCCTGTTTACTAATATGTCTATAAAGTGCATTCTTTGTATCTTTAACCTTTATTTTATACAAATGATCATATATGCGTTTTCTGAATTGTCTTTCAGTCTTGCCTACATAAAAGGCAGAGCAGGATATGCATTTTGCCAGGTAAATACTATTGCTGCTGTACATCTCAGGTAGCTTAGTGGTAGGTTACTCTGAGGATAGTGTACATGGTTGCGGGTTCTAATCCTGGAAGGGGTTATTATTTTACCTCTCAGAGTAGGCACTGGTAGGGAAAGTGTAAATAACACACATTTAAGTGGTTGTAAGCAGGTTTGCCCGTGGACTGAGCGACGTTAAGCAAAATGAACCTATACCCCAGAGGTCATCTCTGTGTCACTACTAGACAGAGGCACAGTAAACTAAACCCTAAATGGGCGTAGTATTCTCATCCTAAGGGGTGGTGAAAGCCACACACACTCTGGCTAGTCTTATAAATGCCCTAGGGCAGATAGCCTAGTACGAACCTATGAAACCTATGAACCTATGTTGCAATTTCCTTTTCTAAATTTTACGTAGGTCTTGTTTATATCATCCAGTCTGCACCCTTCTGTTTCATTTATAACTGGACACTGGTTACATGACCCACACCTCCTAGTAGCTTTATTTATTTTACAACCTTTGGTGTCCAATTTGCCTTGTTGCAAAAGTCTCTTAATATTCTTACCCATCTTATGCACAAAACATGGTCTTTCACCCACTACTTCTTTCACATCAACATCTACTGTTAAGGTGTTCCAATGTCTTGCAATAATATTTTTAATTTCATTCACGTAGGGTGAATACGTCAATGTGCATACTGTATTAAAAGGTAACTTATCACAATTTCCATCCCTTACTTTAATATTATTCAACTCAATACCCAGTATGAATGGATACTTTTTACCCCATTCATTTATGACATACCTTGAAACATCGGTAAGCAACCATCCTGCATAACCCCTATTAGCAAACATAGAGGTAAATGAATTTAATTTCTTTTTCCATAACCTCAAATTTTGAAGACATTCAAGCCACCCTTATGCATTGTCCTTTAAAAATGTTTTTTAACATTTGCCTAGGGTGGTTACTTGAGTATTCCAAATACCCATTAGAAAACGTGTCCTTCCTATATATTTCAAATCCCTGTAGTATCTGTCAGGTTTTCTGGGAGCAGGAGGCGGGGAATCAGGGGCCAAACTAGATTCAGAAAAAGCATCATCAACAATGTCTAGTACAGGAGGAACAGCTTAAGGCCTATCTTGAGGTAGGAGAAGGAAATCCCTAAGCATCTTTTTTGAATCAGAAAAATCCTGGCTTTCCCAGTTGAAATGCTCCCTTAGAGTATGTAAGGTTTCCCCAAAAGAAAAATCCTCAGGAGGGGAAGCAGAGGGAATGGAGTCCTCTGCATCATAATCTTCATAAGTAGATAAGGGCAAATCCGGATCATCAGAAGAATCAGAAACAACAGAATCCTGATCAGGAGATTCATAATCAACTTCAGTCCTAGGCCTCTTAGAAGGCAGGGGTGGCTACCCCTGATTAGAGTTATTAGATCTTCAGCCATTCTTATCATTTGTTTTTTAGGCATAGAGGCCTGAGCATGTGGCCTGGGCATCGTTTTTTATGCATGGATCGAGATTTAGGCCTAAGTAAAGAAGGAGGCGTCAGTTTAATATGCAAGTCCGTAGGCCTGAATCCACCCTCAGAAGCCGGTGCCTGCACAGCGGCTCCAGACCCATCCAAGGTAGAGACATCAGTGGGTTTCATAGGTGAAGCATCTTGTGGCATACCGGACTCCGAATGGGTCTCTGTAGAGGCCTGCGAATCAAAAGTAGCAGGTATCAGGGTTTGTGAAAGTGACTCAATGACTACCGGTGAACTGGCGACTGGCTTAGGAGAAGCGTCGTCGGCAGTTTTGGACCTCGGCGGCCTGTCTCTGTCTTTATCTTTGCATTTTTTCGGAATCCCGGTAGTCGGAAGGCTAACCGACAACATTTCTGGACAATTAAACCGAGAACCGAAATACTTAGAGGCGAAAATATACAGACGACGGATAGTGCGCTGATTAAATAAAGCACAAAACCAACAGCAAGGTACATCATGGTCAGGGCCTAGACAAGGAATACAATACGAATGAAAATCTTTATGAGGTATTTGTTTTCCACAAGCAATGCAATTATTAACTTTTACTGACATAGGTAGGGAGCAAGAAAAAGTTTCCCCAATGGGGTACTTAGCTTTAGTTGAAGACTTCGGTTCTGAAACTCGAAAACGAAAATTTCAGGAGTCGGCCGACCGGCACTTGCGAACTGCTTCTGCTTCGGGCACTGCACGGCAAGAAAGACTGATGTAATGGCATCGGCTGCATGTTTTATACCCCTGACAACCTGACATCATGGAAGAAGGGACAGCAACCGACGCAGGACCCAAGACTTTGTTAATCAGGCCGACTGAGGGCTACCTGCAAGCAGATAACCCAAATGTAATGACTGCAACAGTGAAACACGAAGAACATCCTTTTGTGATGAGGTGTGCCACATAGAAGGATTTCCTGACTACTGTGGTGAAGTTATTATCAAAGGAGAGACTACTGCCCACCTGTATCCCAAGGTCTCTTATCACACTTTCGGTGTTAAATACACTACCACCTATGTGGCAGCTAATGGGTACAGACTTTTTACCAAAGGGGATAACAACACACTTTTTGGCATTGAGCTTGAGACCATGGCTTTGACACCAGGCATCTGTGTCAGTGAGGCTCTTTTGTAGGATGTCCACACTGTTAGGAGTTTCGATTATGGCTCCTAGTTTGCAGTCATCTGCGAACTTCATTAGCCAAAGACCTTCTGTCTTAGCCTGTACTTCAGAAAAGTAGATACAAACAGGAGAGGACCCAGGATTCAACCCTGTGGTACTCCACTTCTCATTGGTCTGAAGTCGGATTTGGAGTTTGCTACTTTCACAGTGTGGATTCTGTCAGTGAGCCAGTTGACAACCCATCTTGTGACATTAGTTTAGTGAGTTTATCTATAATTCCAGAGTGGGGGATGGTGTCAAAAGCCTTGGCAAGATATAGATAGGCTGTGTGAACCACATTAACCTCATCTATGGCTTTGCTGACTGCTTCAAAGAAGTCTATCAGGTTTAGGAGACATGATCTGCCTTTTACAAACCTGAACTGGGTGGGGTCCAGAGTTTGGAGATTACCAATGTCTTTGTTTATACGTTCCATGATGATACGTTCCATGGCCTTACAGACCAGGCTCGTTAGGCTAATGGAGCAGTAGTTCCCAGGGTCCGTGGTGACTCCCCCATTGTGGAGTGGGATAACCATTGCTGTGCGCCATTCAGTGGGCACAAAGCCTGAGGTGAGGCTATGATTGAAAATGGTGCTTAGGTGGGGTGCCAGTTCATTCTGTAGTTCGTGTAGAATGCAGCCTGGGATGTTGTCAGGTCCCATGGATGCTGTATTCCTGGCTTTGGAGAGTGTGGTTTTTAACCTGTGCAGCCGTGATTACAGGAACTTTGCATTCTTCTGGTATAGGGATGGGCCCTTTAGGGGGTGAGAGGGGGTAAAGTTAGCACTGAACCTATCTGCCAGGATGTTGGCAATATCTGTTGGTTCTGTATATTCAGTAACATTGTGCTGTAACTCAGAGCAGATCTGAGTGTTGCCATTGAGATTCTTGACATAGTTATAGAATGCTTTGTGACAGTCTTTAGAATTAGTGGCAATTTTGTTTTTGTAACTAGCTTTGGAGGATTTTATGAGGGATCTTAGCTTCTTACTGAGGCTGACCAGGGAGTTCCTCCAATCATGGGATTTTACTCTTTTTTGCAACAGTTTCTTCCTTCTGTTGTAGAGTTTGTTTATGGTAGGGGACCACCAGATTGTCTTCCTTTTTTTGGAGGATAGAATCTTGGTTCTGTTAGGGATAGCACAATCCATGCACTCATGTAAGTGCTTATAATGTGCATTTGTGTAGGATTCAGCAATTGTACCTCTATTGTTCGTCTGCATGGGTGTCGTGAAGTTTTCCACTTTTGTCTTAAGAAGCATAAAGTTGGCTTTGGAGAAATCTTTTACGGTGGTTTCCCTAATGGGGGGTGGGGGCGGGATGTGGATGTCTAGGGTGATTAGGTTGTGGTCGGATCTCACCAATGAGGAACTGACTTCTGTTGTGGAACACCGGTCGCCCATGTTGGTAATGACCAGGTCTAGGATATTGCTGCCCCTGGTGGGGGTGTGGATAAGTTGGTCCAAGGTGTTGGGAGTTTATGAATTCCAGAAATCATTGAGCAAAAGAGTTGGTACATGAGTAGTTTTCCTAGTTAATGGTGGGGTAGTTGAAAGTGCCCATTATTAGGGTGCTGGGTTGTACCCTAATATTTTCTAGTGTATCAAGAAATGAGGAGTGGGAATCCTGGGGCAGGGTGGGGGATCTGTAGCAAGTTACAATTTGGATTGTAGTCTTGTCCAGAGTTAGCTGCACTTGGATAATCTCAGATGTATTATGCTGAGCAACTAGCCTGGAGGTGTGGATATCCTTAATGAATATGGACACACCTCCGCCTTTAGTGTTTGGGTCCAGGTTAGGTGGTCGAAAGGTGTGGTATGAATTATAGCCTGGTAATGCAGGGGTGCTCTCTGGAGCCTTGAACCAGGTCTCTGTCACTGCACAGATGTTGATGTTCTCCATTTATCCAGTATTGCAAATGGACTGGTATTCCACAGCAGAATTTGTTAATTGAAAGGGCACATTGTGCATATGCTCCAAACCTGGCCATAAGAAAGTAGCCAAGACCTGTATTACAGTAAAGGTGCAATCATACCAGCAGAAAGAGTTGATACTAACAAAACTGTGGCAGAAGGGCAAAGTATTAAAATTAGAGGCAGTAAATTGTATAAAATGATTCACTATACACCATGCAGAAGAGAAGGAAATTTATCCCAGCAATCAAAGAATGCCAAGAGGCAGACGTGAGATTTAAGCTGCTGTATCCAGCTGTCTTCAGAATATTTTTGTTTTCCTGGAGGATAAAAGTAATTTTTTTGATGCATACAGGTTAAGGGGAAATATAAATGTCTGTCAAACAAAAAGCGAGCCATCAAACAGAACTGGAATCTGCTTCTCATTCTTCTGATAATAAAGCTCACAGAGAGACTTTGCTAATGACACATTTTCAAATGTTTCAGAGGAAATGCTTGAGAGACAGGAAAAAGCAAAAGAGTTGACAAGAAAAATTAAAGTGCCTTGGACATGAACTGGTGTCTGGGGTTAGGAGATGTTGATGAACAAGTAGAAGACCAGTAACACTGCAATTAGTGAACAAATGTGAGATTAAAAAGCATCAATTACATTTGTGAAATATAGTTCTACAAGAAAAGTTGTCTGACAAAGATTGGACTTTTGTTGACTTCGGTAAACATGTACAGGGACTGAAAAGCATATACCCCCACTTTGTGTCACTAATGTTTGGAAGGACACTAAAAAGAAAAAAAAAAAGAAAAGAAATGTAAGTAAAACAAGTTTTGTTCTTAACAGTATTTGTGTAAAACATTTCATGATATAAACTACATGTTCCATAGCAGATCATTTTCAGTGATTGTAGAATGTGATAGATACTAAAGTAAACATGTATTTTTTTTTCTTTTTTAGTTTTAAGAAATGTAGGCATTACAATGTAAGAGGAGAAGAAATGAAGAAATGCTGAACAAAGTATTTTTAAGTTAATATGCTGTAATCTTGGGCTGTTTGGATGGGGGTGGGGTGTAAAGGTGCACTGATTATAATATATGTAGAAAATGGCAGCAATTAACCTTCTTTTTCCAGAATAAGGACTAAAGTTTCCAATATGGCCTTGAAACCTGGCTAAACAAGCTGTTTTAGTTATAGAAAAAAAAGTGATAATGAAAATTACAGTTTAAATGCTTGAAAAACAGTTCCAGAATCAGAAATTGAATAATAAAATCAAGTGCAATGTATTTTTTTTAGTTTCCTGATCTACAGATAGTCCAAACAAATCACTAATTTAGGTTAAAAATATCTCCAAACCAGTACATACAGGTACAGTTTCAGAGTAGTCTAACCAAAAGGTGAGTAGGCTTAAAATGTACACCTTACAATATTTCAGTGCAGTCATACCAGTCATTACGGCCCATTTCTTTTTGAAACAGCTATACTTTATGCCTTTAAGTCTTAGTCCCTAAAGTCTGCAATTCACCTCAACACCCGCATTACAATTACAAATGCTCTTATATTTAATCATAAGACAACAACAGGACCAAAAAGAAAGCTTAAGAAAATTTAACAGAACTTAGAGGGTACTAAAACTGAAAAAGCAGGAATGAAATTGATCACTAACTGCTTTGGTAAGTTTCTCAGGCAAATTTGCTGTTTCTCTTCATTTTTGTCTTTTCATTAATCATAACTTAAGGGCAACAATGTTTTTAGGTCCATCTGCATAACCAACTTACTAAAATCAGAGTTTCTATTCCTGATCCAGCTGTACTGTAGGATAAAGCTGATCTGCCAGCACATTATGCTCCCCTGAAAGACAAACAGCTGCCAAATTAATGCTGGCATACCATATCAAACTACAATGCCAAAGGTATCTTGTACAGCTGGTAAGCAGATATTCAGCCCTGCTTCTTTATATACCACATGATCAGAAATAGAATTAGTGGGATTTCCATATCAAAGAGGTACATCAAGTGGACCCAGCTCTAACTGCAAAGTGAGACAAAGATCTCTCACCTTTTCCTACTGACCACTAAGTCTTAAAGAACTGAAAACAAGGAATGCAATCACCAAGTGTCCCAAAAGAGTCTCTTAAAATAATGAATAAGTTATCACCAAACATACTGCGGTCAATGCTGAAACTGACCACTGTGACCCAGTTCACCACCCTAAACAAATAAAATAAACAGTAGCTGTCACAAGATAGATGCAGAAGGAAATGTGGTAAATTCTGTAAAATCCTCTTAGTACCATCTCCATCCCAATTACTGCTGTACTGTGCTGTAGCTCTCAAATAAGGAAGATGCTGAAATTAATACCTGCATACCCTAAGTAGGACGAATTAGTCATATTTCAATGTATGTGTGTGTGTGTGTGTGTGTGTGTGTGTGTGTGTGTGTGTGTATGTATATATATATATATATATATATATATATATATATATATATATATATATATGTGTGTGTGTGTGTGTGTGTGTGTATATGTATATGTACAGGACATCTGAACTTTATTTGGGGTTAGTCAGAGTCTCTCTAATTGGTGGCAAGTGTGTACCTAAGAAAACTGAATGCTGTAATTAAATCAAAAGGTGCTTCAACAAAGTATTAGTTTAAGGGTGTGCACACTTATGCAACCAGATTATTGTACGTTTTTTTTTATTTTTTTATATTTTTTCCCCTAACAGATTTGTTTGTTTTTCAATGGAATTGTACAGGCTATAGGTCACATTAAAGGTGGGAAACGTTTTGGAATGATTTATTGGGGTCTCATTTTTTATATCACAAAAACCTGGCATTTTAAAAGGGTTGTGCAAACTTTTTAAATCCACTGTGTGTGTGCGTGTGTGTATGTATATATATATATATATATATATATATATATATATATATATATACACACACACACACACACACACACACACACACATACATACACACGACTCAGGCAAAAGGCACTATAGGTACATCAAGGGGAGTATCAAAATAAGTGCAGATGGCACAAAATATATCAGAGGTACAGTAAGCACTGTATTATAGCACCATCAGCAGAATGCAAAGCAATGTTAAGGTCTTAGATGATATCTAAATGAATGAAGTCTTTATTACGTGAGTAATTTCCAGTGTCATGTACAATTTTTTTTTCCTGTAAAGTAACTATTTAGCATAAGAATCCCATGGGAGAAAACTATAAAAAAGAATAACTTAGACTGCATTATTACATCTGAAGAATGCAGCACTCCACCGTAATACTCAAAAACAGTCATGTTTTTTATTCTTCCAAAAAAATTACCTTTTTCTATTAAGTATTTATGAGAAACACATTGCATTACCTGAATCATCAAATGTGTCAGTCTTACACTGCAACTCCCACTCAAAATTCCACACTCTGAGATCGTTTCCTCCAGACAGCCATAAAGAAAGGTGTTCTAGAACAATTAAACACTGCAGAAGTAAACAAAGAATCAAATCAGAAAAAATACATGGCAGCATTAAACATAATCACAAGACTTGCTGCCATTGTCTGCCAGAGCAATGGTTCAGTACAATATTCAATACAACCATTTATTATAATTACTGTTCTGACATACAGTATTAACATTTTATCTGAAAGGCCACTGAACATTGAGCTCATTTAGAAGGCAATAAAGTACAGCAGACACAAAAGGAACTGTACGCCTGACAGCATTTAACACATATATGCATTCTACAACTTAGATATGGATTAAACAATGTAATAATGCTCTGAAGAAAGTAATTTCTGTGGTCCCTAGTGCCTTCAAGTCACTACAACAGACTGCTGGCTGCAGTACATTAATTCACAAGATTAAGGCTGGGTGACAGAACTCCCATGTTCAGCATGCTGCTGGGTGTAGCTTGTGGTCTATATCTAACCCACTAGTTCCCCACTCCTCTGGTGAGATAAAGTAATGCCAAGTTGGAAAAGCAAGAACCTGCTTCTACTAACATGCCCCATTGTGAACATTGCTTGCTAAATGTAAGCTCTTCAAGTCTTCACCCAGGGGCTGCTAGAGAGGGCACTTCTCCTCAATGACAGATACACAATGACCCTCTCCCGACAAGAGCTAACCACTTGCTGTTGAATTTCCTCCCCACCATTCCAGATGGTTGTCATGTACATGGTTTACAAGTTAAAAAAACAGCTACCACAAAGGCAGGTAGGAACTATTTCTGTGTTATCAGGCTGAACTCAACAGAATGTTTTTCAACATAATGAATTCTGGTGCACTCCTGCCATGCATATGTGACATGTCTGACTGCTGCTGTCAATGACTACTTGCCCAGTTTACGAACAAAGCTGGCAGCTTTGAGTTTTTTCAGAAAAGTGACATCCAAGGTATATGCAGGTACGTATGAAATACTTGGAAAAGACAGCACTATCAGTTCAATGTACATATTGAAAGAATAGTCTTTTTTTTCCATCATGCATTTTGCCACTGTAACTGCCAACTATCAAGCCTCCTCAGCTGGACTCAAATTCATTTTTCAGAGCTGTTTGAAGGGGAGCCATAATTTAATCAGTCATGGGGACTGCTTATGTCCTTGCTGTCATTACCAGTAATGGGGACATTTATTACGTACCCTAATTGTTCCCCCGAATAGGAGGAACATCTGATCTGCATCATCATGAAGGCAGCAATATCTTTACCTACACAAATACATTATCCCATACACTTATTCAGTAAAGGTGACCTTCAATCAGTGGCTTGATGTGTCATACACAAGTCCAAAGATTGCAGGCTTGCCTCTTCCATCTAAAAAACTGCTATAAACTGTGACCAGCTTCACCCCCCTCACTCCCTAAGATGGACAAGCCCCTCCCTGCCAGCTCTGTCAAGTGCCTGTGCTGCTGATCATCATAGTCAGGGCTTTAAGCCTTTATTCTAACAGGGCTGGCATATTCCAAGATTAAACATTTGTCAGCAAACCTGGGCGGATGATATCTTTGAAGTGACCTTTATAATTTTCTGTCTACTGCATATGGCTTGAAATAAATCATTAAAACAGGCTGAGAAATACAAATATTTGATCTTGACATGTCAGTCAAAATATATCCAATGTCAGGAAACAAAACGTGGTTGCTTGAGAACTAAAAAAAAATAACAGCACTGTAAATATTGTGCTTTATGCAAACATCAATCCTACAGCACTGCAATACAAAGTAAATACCAAACCTCAAATTAAAGGAAAACAAAACAAAGTTTTTGAACAATATAAACTCTTACAATAAAGATGTCTGCAATATTTAATGAGTAAGGACATCTGGATAAAGAAACATTTTCAGTATAAAAACTCAGTCTTGTCCATAGGTTTTTACCACTGGTTCATGAGTTGCTGAACAAGCTTATGGCCTACTGGCCATCAAGAAGGTTACCCTATGTTGGAACTTATGGCTACTTCTGCGGTCTTGAAAGTAGGAATTAAAAAACTCACTAAATGAGAGGGGGAATTTATCCATAGATCTGAGAAACTTTGAGGTACAAGGTTGTCATGTTTCATGGTACAGTTGATATTAATGTTTACTGATGCTACATGAAAGACTGGATTCATTGTACCAAGGAGGTGTTGTGAGCAAATGTTTTCAAATATTGAGGGGTCTTGTATGATCTGTATGTTCAGTCATAAGTCAGGGTCCTCTAACAAGGCAAAGAAAAGAAACAAAAAAAACAACATAAGGAAAAAATGGAGCTTTGCTGTAGTTTTTCTTTGGAAGACAAACCTCAAAACTCTTTGTTCTTTTTGCACCTTCTTCAAAGCACACTACATTTTGTGTGAATAAATTACAGAAAAGAATACAAATATTCTACAACTAGTTTGGTGACAGCTGTATAAAGGCCAATAACCGAGGCTCCAAATGGGGATCAGGTGGGTAACACCATCTGTTTGCTGAAACCCTACCCCATAATAATTGCTGACCATCAAGGATTTTTATATTTTGATAAAGTTTTGCTTGTTGCCCAGTAACAGAGTACAAAAGCCAGTGTGCCCCCCCCCCCCAAGTCAGGAACACATTTTTTAACATTAAAAGCAAGGCCATTTCTGCTATGCCACTCACATGCAATTTTTTAAATAAACGTGGGTACTTACGTATTATCGCAACCACACACTGTCAGAATCATGGCAGTCTCGGCTGGAAGTTACTTTACTTTTATTGGAACGTTGTCGAGAATGCCGCGAATTCTGACAGATGAAAAACATATTAAAAAAAAGCCATTAACTAGAAAATCAATGCGTAGCAAAAGAAAACAAAAATAATAGAAGCATAACTTCTATTTTGGTGCTTACATATAACTGTTGTACCCTGCTGTGAAACTGAAAACTCCACTACTAAGATCAAGATATCATACAAGTAAAGCTGTTTTCCCTCTCAGCTACACTTTGAACAGCAGAGACCAGTAGCAGTTTAATACACTTTGAGAATGTAATAGTGTCTGTAAAACAGACTGGTCAATAATGGTGTTGATTACATTACGTTTAAAAAAATAATTTAAACTTCTCGAGAAATAAGCAATCGATAGGTACAAGAATGACCAGTTAGATACTTTTTATAAGGTTAGCGGTAATCATGCATAAAGTAATCAGATAACAGTGTATTAGGTTTTCCTTTAGTGACTGTCATGTTTGGTAGCGTACATGGGTGGGAGGGGCTAAGATTATAAAAAATACTTGCCATTTTCTTTTTGACCACAGAAGACTAAATTTTGTATGGAACTTAATAGGTTACTGTTTTATATATTTCTTTATGTGTAGTCTAGACATGCAGCAAGCAAACTTCTACAGATGTGGGGGTGAAAAGTACTAACGTATTATGACAACCACGTACTATCAGCATTCACGGCATTCTCAGCAAAACTTTATTTAACTGAGAACGGAATGTTGCCCAGAATTCCTTGAATACTGACAGTGTGTGGTTGCGATAATACGCAAGTACCTAAACATGTTTAGTGGTTGATTCATATAATAGTATAAGATATGTTATTATTCTTATACAGCATTTCAAATGCAAACATTGCTTAAAACTGTATTAATTTCATTTACACCTACTTTCAAACTTCTAACATTAAATCTAAAAATTCAAAACCAACTATATATGCTATTTACATCTGTTGTCTGCAACCATTGCATGGCACTTTTATTACATTTGTTATTTTAATAAAAGCATAAGGAATGTAGTAATACATTTGTCACCATTGCTTATAATGAATTACTAGAAGAGTTCAAAGTCTCAATCAAGTGTAGAACCTTGGGTCATGGATTTAATTCTAAATTCTTTGAAGATGTCCTCTGTTCTCTGAGGCTCTGTCTAATGTTGTGTGGGTACTTCTTTATTATATCAGCTTTGTAGATATAGTTACATAAGAAAGTAGAAATATGTACTTCAACCGAGCACTGCAAATATGCCAGAATAAAGCCTTACCTTTCCACAAAGTCACCATTAATGTCAAATATCAACAAAACAGTACTTTAGGGGAAGTACTACTGTCAGTAAGGGACAGCTAAAATTCATTTCTACCATTTAGGTTACTGGGTCAGACACAGCCAAGTTATGATTCCCCCTCCCAATTAACTTTGTTGTAAAGCACTGAATTAAGAGGCCGGATTTTCACATGATGTTTACTTAAAGAAATATATACAGTGCATGCACAATCATCAAATTTTTGGCAGCTCATCTACCAATAAGCAGTGATAAAATATCATTTTCTTAACTGCAGGGGGGAATAAAGGTTAAAATTCTATACATTAGCAATGATGGGTGGATGTAAGTCACTGCAATATGAAACTGCTGTCATATAAAATGATTTTCTACATCAGTCTATCCAATAACACTAGAAATGGATTCTGCCTGTCATCCCACCAGAATACACACAGACTTTACTGAACGAGTCAATGAGGACTCGTTTGCCGACCAAATCTGGCAATTAATCGCTGTGTTTACTCTTTACGTAACTATATCGCCAACACCGCTACAATAAGGAAGTAACATTGTGTGCAATGTTAAGGTGTTTAAAGAGAGGTGGTGTCAGAGAGGTTAGAGACAATGCTCCCAAATCTGCAGTCACCTACATACTTGGTAAAACAGACATTTAGTCAGGTTTTACACCTGAGAAAAAGACGCTAAAAAGGAATAACTCCCCACGGTAGATCTTTGAGGGACCCCATTGGTAACAGGACATGGTCAGGTCAGGATTCCTCCCATTCTTAGGTGCAATATACAAACATGCATAGTATCGAATGCATTAGCCAGACAGAGGAAAGCTGCACAGACACTTACAACTTTAGCCACATCAGCCATCACACTCTAAAAAAAACTTTATAAGATTAAGCATAAAGAAGCTACATTTGACAAAGCTATACTGAGTTAAGAAATGGAGGAGGAGGTTTTCTGAGCCTGTCTGAATAAGTTCCAAGACAATTCTTTCTATCACAGTGCACAACATGCTTATAAGGCTAATCAGAAAACAATTATCAGGCTCTGTGGAATGGTCCCCTTAAAGGCTGGTGTCATAACAGCCTGCTTCCACATGTCAGGGACAACCAAGGTATGATTTTAAAGCTTAAGAATGCTCATTAGGTGTATACCAAGCTGCTATATACACTCAGCAAATACTGGATACAATGCAGTCTAACATTATCAGTAAGTGACTTGGGTGTTTAACTATTTTTTTTTCTGAAACTAGTAACATTTTATAACAACATTTGTACATAATTTTTTTGTTGCATAAATATACCATCTCAAAATATTTTTGGCTTGGGTTCTGTGTTATTTTTACTTCTCACTACATGGTGCATACATAAAATATGCTTTTACTATTAGTTCATATATATCTATATCTGTATCTCTGCAGTAATCCCAAACCTGCATTACAATAAATCTTTGTTGCACATTTTCTACCAGTATGCTCTCATCTTCTCTGTATTATCAGCAGAACAGGTCACAGAATTCTAAATATAGCCATAGCTATGTATTTACAAAAGAAAAATGTTTTCAGCATCAATGGAATCCACTCAGCTATTTTCACAAGGGTCAACTTGGTCTCCGTTACTGTCTTCATTTGGTGTTTCTTGTAATGCAAAATTTTACCTAGAGGTGTTTTAATCTGGCTACTGTGTAAATGTTAGCAGCTGCACATTTCAGCACTTCTACAGCAGAGAAAACAAAAAGGTAAATTTTTAGTGGTTTATGTGCCCGCAGGTAGGCAAGCATGTGTTTGCATACACACGAGTGTGCATGTGTGTGTGTGTACTTGAACAGTTAGAAAAACCTACATACCTAATGTATAAAAATAACGCCAATATTATGGTTCTTCTGAGAGTTGCACACCATTCAGAATCATTTCCTGACTTCATTTTTAGATGCAGGGGCACCAACCGCTGGAATCAAGAATAATACAGGTTTGAACCTATACCTATACCAACTGAAATACTTAACTGCTCCAAATGAAATACATATATACCAGGATGTGGACTCTCTCGCTTATCTAAAAACAAAGCAGAAAAAGGAAAGAGCCTTTTTCAGGACTGCAACGGTCTTTCATGACCAGATTTGCTCGGCTAACTGCAAATAATATTGACTTACAAAAGTCTGTCGCTCTTCAGCATCCAGTACTGACACCAAGCATAGGCACTACTTACAAAAACAAAAACAAACAAAAAATATATAAACAACAATTTTTAAGGGCTATTAACACCTGGAATTTTGAACACCACATGGAAACAGTGCTGTGATGCTGTTTGGTATTGGGATTAATAAAAAAAAAAAAGTAAAGTTCCTGCAGAAGTCGTATAAGCCCTAACAGAATATTGTATTTTGCTATCTGCAATAAAAGAGAGAGAAAGAAAACAAAAGTAAAAATGAATAAGAAACTGGGGTTAAGAATTACTAGATCAGTAATATAATATCCGATTTATGCAGGTCCATTAGCTTTTCTAGACCAAAATTATAAAATAAGAGACAGAATAATCAGATAAGTAAAAGGGATGAACAGTTAAAGCTAGCAGTCAGGTTCTGGTTTATTTTGCAGTAACAGGCACACCATTTTTTGAGATGCGAGAACAAATGAACAGAAGAACAAAGATCACAAGCTATGGGAGGTGGGAAGAGGGGCATAGCTAGACTGATTTGCTTCCTTTGTTTACCAGGCTACAACAGGAAGGTGGAGAGTGGGTGGGGCTCGGCTCCTTAGGCAAGAGGTTGTTTTGCTTCACTATGTCAGCAGCCATTTTGTAAGACAGAAGGATTTTAAACTACAAGGGGTACACTGTTTGAATCTGCCCTGTTAAACAAACAAACAAACAAACAAAAAAACTTACTATAACACAAACAATAAAACTTAAAGGGATGATTCATTACAACTGTTTCTAGACAAATAACAACTAAAAATTGATTTACAGAGCTCATTAACATGGCAATTATTAGCACAGGTAACCCAAGAGTTGTTCAGATGATCTATGTTTATACAAAGTGAAGAGTACCATTCCAAGAGAAATGTAAAGAAATGACATTTATATGGGGTACATAATATTATGTGAGCAACTTTTTGCTGATGGAATTTAATTACATTTGTATATTCAAGCCAGTTTAGCTGTTTTAATGCATTATGGTGATGGGTTTGTGTGGAAGAGCTGGCAGCAAATTTAGCAATTTTATTACACGATTGCTATAGTTTTAAAAGCTGTGTTAAGTTTAAGTTAAGTGTAGAGCTGCTATATAAGACAGTAGGTGAATGGTGGTTAGATGCTGTATGTTTTCTAGTCAGTTCAGTGAGGAATGATTTAACTCGGTACACAATTACAAGTTTTTGATGTGTTTTGTTTTATAACTTGCTGAACATGATGATCAAACTGGAGGTTTCCATCAAAAGTGACTTCAATGAGTTTGATAAGGGAGACTGTGAACATATACGGAAAGAAATACTAGTAACAATTAACTGCCAGAAAAAAAATTCTCTAGTTTAATTATTTCAGTCATTAATTCCAAGCAAGTTAAAACAGAATAAGTTTGTGTTCTTTGAGACATGGTGCTGCAGCTGTTACAAATTTAGACACAAATATGCATTGCTATAGACAAATAAATATGTTAACACTGTTTTCCTAGGAGAAGCAGTTAGAAACATGGACAGCCTGCAATTGTACTTTGTCCTTGCTTTTATTACAAGTTCTGTAAGGAATGTAGCATTGTTTGGGTAAAGGAAAATTATTGGTGAGATCATGAGAATCTGCTCACAGTTATGAAAATATTCCAAAATGTAACTGTATGAGCAGGCAGTAGACGATAACTGTAGTATGTTTTATGTCAGATACCAGTGTGCGAATTATGACTAGAAAGAATATTCCAGAGGGTGCAACCTAAACTGGCCACTGCTTTTTTCATGTTTAACTTAGTCTCTATAGCTGGAACAATAAAGCTATTTGCCAAAAAATGATTTTATGTCTTAGTGGACTTAAAAATTGGTGAGAAGATCTGCATAAAGAAACTTAGCATGCTATTTTGTCTTCCTGTAAAATTCGTGATGAACTCGGCCAATGACAGAGGGCGCAGTGGCAAGAAGGAACGACACTATCTGACATATTTCCTAATTATAAAAAATAAATAAACCAGGTTCTGTTTGCAGTCACACCATGCAGTATTCCACTGTTTAAAAAGTTCATGTCTTTTCAGACCTTAGTTCCTTGGTACTGTCCAGTTGATAACTCCAAAAAATTGCAGATCATAAAAGAGTAATATCCAGTCTTGTTCAAACTATAATAATTTATTGAGACAATCGGTAAGCGCTTTCTCTGAAGAGCTTTATCAAACCTATTGCACTCAGTCCTAACAAATGCTTATATATACTTTAAAAACACAATGGGATAATTAAATTCATTAATCAATTAGGTCATTAAAGGCAAAAAGCATCCATTCAAACCTTAATGTAATACTACAACATCTATCTTAAAACTCATATTCTAAAACTAATGAATTTATATAAAAAAACAAGCATATTTTATTATATAAACTGTTATACAAAATATTATATAAAATAATTATTATAAATAAAGGAATATAATTGTGAATATAATAAAATATGATAAAAAACCTGGATTATATATACTTTAAAAGTATTTACTTGATTATATGACTCCTGTTTCTTAGGGCTGATTTCAAGGGGACCCTATCATTAAGACCTGGGGGGATATGGGCTTTTGTTTTTATGATCCATAGTGTTTCAGTTTGTTCAGTGAAATTTCTAATATCACCCCCTCTAACATTAGGTACATTAACCTGTAACACTGAAAATAAAAACACGTGGGTGCTGTCATTCTCCAAGACATGTTTAGATAAAGCACTGACTTCTGACTTGATGCGAATCTGATACAAATGTTCCCTTATTCTTTCTTTTAACATCCTATCCGTCTTGCCTATATAGAAAGAAAAACATGATGCACAGTTAGCAATATAAACCACATGCCTGGTATCACAAGTGGCATTGACTTTGATTGGAAACAATTGTCTAGTTATGGGATGCACAAAAACGCTAATATTACTAATGAAGCTACAGAAATTGCATTTAGTACATGGATAGGTGCCATTGAGGCCTGTAGTAGTTCCCCTACATTGTTTGTAATCTGTACAACATAGCAATCTATGTAGGTTTCTCTTATTTTTATAGGTAAATTGTGGTCTTTCACCTGCATACTTTTTAACCTCTGGATCTAACGTGACTAGGTCCCAATATTTGAGTAGACTATATGGCACAGAGTACAGCTGGAGTTTTTTTAGATGGTCAGTATAGGGCATCTGCTTTAGGCTTATGATTCTTTTAGTGAGGTATTTCTGCGACCTTTCCAGCTGTTTCAGATGTCTTGTGAGGTACATACCAAATGGGGCATTGTACTCTATAATTTGTCTAATGAGGGATGAATACAGTGGGACAATGACCTCTCTTTTTCTGGATGAAAAGCCCTTAGTGATGAGGTGTGCCACATAGATTTCCTGACTGTTGTGGCGATGCGGTTATCGAAGGTGAGACCACTGTCCAGCTGTGTCCCCCTAAGTCTCTCAACACTTTCGGTGTTTAGTGTACTGCCACCTATGTGGTAATTCATGGGTACATGTTTTTTCCCAAAGGGGATAACTATACATTTCATGGAATTAAGTTTAAGCCCATGGCTCTGGCCAAGCATGTTTCTGTAAGGCCCTTTTGTAGAATATCCACATCATTTGGGGATTCAATAATGGCTCCAAGTTTGCAGTCATCTGCAAACTTTGTTAGCCTGAGTCCCTTAGTGGTGGCCTGCACTTCAGAGAAGTAGATGCCAAACAAGAGTGATCCCAGGACTGAATGCTGAGGTACTCCACTTGTCTGGATCTGGATTTGGAGTCTGCTACTTTTACAGTCTGGGTTCTTTCAGTAAGACATTTGGCAACCCATCGAGTGATGTAGGGATTAATGCCAAGCTTAGTAAGTTTATCTATGATTCCAGAGTGGAGGATTGTGTCGAAGGCCTTGGCAAGGTCCAGATAGGCTGTGTGGACTGCCTTGCCCTCGTCCACAGCTCTGGAGACTGATTCGAAGAAGTCAATCAGGTTCACTAGACAAGATCGGCCCTTCACAAACCCAAACTGGGTGGGGTCCAGTGTTTGAAGGTTGCCAGTGCCTTTGTTTATAAGTTTCAGGATAATGCATTCCGCGCCCTTGCAGATCAGGCTCGTCAGACTGATGGGACGGTAGTTCCCAGGATCCAAGGTGGATCCCCCCTTGTGGAGTGGGATAACTGTAGCTGTGCACCACTCAGTGGGCATGAAGCCTGAGGCAAGGCTAAGATTAAACATGACACTTCGGTGAGGCGGCAGTTAATTTTGTAGTTCATGTAGTACACAGCCTGGGATATCATCTGGTCCCATGGATGTTGTATTCTTAGCTTGGGAGAGTGCGGTTTCTACCTGCGTGGCCATGATTACCAGAATTTGGCAATCTTTTGGTATTGAGATGGGCCCTTTAGGGGGTGAGATGGGGGTGAAGTTGGCACTAAATCGATCTGCCAGGATATTGGCAATATCCTTGGGATCAGTACATTTAATGTCATTCTGTTGTAGCTTAGAGCATATCTGAGCATTGCCATTTAGATTCTTGACATAACTATAGAATGCCTTGTGGTTGTCTTTGGAATCTTTGGCAATTTTATTTTCATAACTAGTTTTGTAGGATTTTATGAGGGATCTCAGCTTCATACTGAGGCTGACAAGGGAGTTTTTTTGCATCCTGGGATTTTTCTCTTTTCTGCAACAGTTTCTTTCTTTTGTTGTATAGTTTGTTTATGGCAGGGGACCACCAGATTGGCTTCCTTTTATTGGAGGAGAACGTCTTGGTTCTATTAGGGATGGCACAATTCATGCATGAGCGGATGTGCTTGTACAGTGCCTTAGTGTAGGATTCAACAGTCGAACTTTCAGCTCCCGACTGCATGGGGGTCATGAAGTTTGTCACTTCAGACTTGAGTAGCATGAAGTTGGCTTTGGAGAAGTTTTTTACAGAGGTTTCCATACTGGGGGGTGGGGTTGGGATGTGGATGTCAAGGGTGATTTGCTTATGGTCAGACCTTACCAATGAGGGGTGACCACTGGTCTGGAGCATCTATCTCCCATGTTGGTAATGACCAAGTCTAGGATATTGGAGCCCCTGGTGGTGCAATGGATCCAGGCGTTGGAATTTATGAATTCCAAGAACAGTTGGGAAAAGGTATTGGTACCAGAGTAATTTTCCCAGTTAATGGCAGGGTAGTTGAAATCACCCAGTATTAGGGTGTTTGGTTGTATCTTAATATTTTCCAGTGCTATGAAAGGTGTAGTGAGAATCTTGGGGCATGGTGAGGGCTCTGTAGCAAGCTACAATTTGGATTCTAGTCTTACCTAGTGTTCGTTGCACCTGGAGAATTTCAGATGCATTGTGTTGGGTAACTAGCCTGGAGGTGTGAATATCCTTGGTGAATATGGACACTCCTCCACCTTTAGTGTTTTAGTCTTGATTTGGTGGCCGAAAAGTGTGGTAAGAGTTGTAGCCTGGTACTGCAGGGGTGCTGTCTCGAGACTTGAACCAGGTCTCAGTTACTGCACAGATATCGATGTTCTCCATTTTTAGGAGTGCCTCGAGAGAGTGCATTTTGAGCTTCAGACTTCTAGCATTACCTTCAGAATTTGCATGCTTGTATCTGTTACAGTGGTGGTTTTGTCCTTTGAAACCTGACTAAAAAAGGCACTATAGGGGTGGGCAAGAGCTTTAGCCATTACACAACTGTCCAAAGAGGGACTGTCCCCCGCAAAGTGGGACAGGTAAGCAAAGAAACTCAAAGTTTAACTTTGAATCAGCAGTTATAACTGGTAAACATTTGGTTAAAAGTCTTAAAGTAGCAGTGCTTTTTTTTCAAAGATGTTGTAAATTAAACAGCATGATAAGATCAGTTCTCAGGAAAAGCTGTGTCATGTGACTGTGCATGGTAAATCGGCTACTTAAAAACTGATGATGTTTTCCCAGATATATTAAAGACTCAAATGAATACAAGATTCTGTTAATTTCCACAGCAAGAAGAAATCCATTCTCAGAAAAGACATCACTTCACCTTTTCTCTGCTGTCTACATAATAAGGGACTGTAAGCTAACATTTCTTCTGCAAAGAATGCACTTCACTTGCTTCCAGTTTGTACACATACGTTTAAATGTTCCTGACAGAGTCATTAAAGATACTGTTTTACACAGGAAAAGACTTTTGCGAATAAGCATAGAAAGAATCAAGTTAATTTTCTGCTTTTTTAATTTCTCCAAGTTTTTTAGGGTTTCTAATACCATGATGGGAATGGACCCCATTTCTAAGTCAAAGTACGATTAAAGTGTATGAAATTAGTATTTTTTTCAATCTTTGATGTCAGCCAAGAATGCTCTTCGCAGCACCCGCAATGTGCCCAGTAAAGACTCCTTCTGCAATTCTTATGGGGTTACATGTATTGGTAACATATCTAAATACGATTGTAGATTCCTTTTTTTATAACACCTGTTGATCCTACTACTATTGGGACTGTCTGGGTATCTTTCTTCCATACTGCTGTTGTTTCTGCCTGCACATCCTGATATTTTATTACTTTGTCTCTCTCTCTCTCTCTCTCTCTCTGTATGCAAGACACTGTAATCACAGAGTGTTGCAATTTCAATGATCAGTGTTACTTTTGTCTTTTTTTCATGGACCACTATATCCAGTTTTCTAGCATTTTATCATTTGAACTGTTGGTAATGGATGATCCCATGTGATGTAAACTTCAAAATTTTCTAAGATGCCTTGTGGGTCATGTTTTCAGTGTTTTTCGGCCACTTCAATACCATAATGTTTGCACAATCCCCAGTGCAACAGTCTTGTCACATTATTATGTCTTTCAGTATACAGTCCTTCTGCCATTAGTATGTCACAACCAGCAACGAGGTGTGCGACTGTTTCCAATTCGGTTTTACAAAACCTACATTTGTCTGTTTCTCCCACATATTCAGTGGACTTTGTAAATCAGCATGTACGCAGCCCACTATCTTGGGCTGCCATTATTAACCTTTCAACTCTTGGTTTGAATTCACCTCTCCTTAACCATTCCTGCATTCATTCCTGATCAACATGAGGTTCTTCAAGAAGTTTTATATACTTGCAACTATATTTATGCATTTTCCACATTTCTTGCCTTCTCATCTGGTCCTTCACCTTTATATTCCTTCTTTTCTTTTAGGCACATTCAGTTGCTGCCTGATTTTTATGTAGTTAAGAGTTGATTTCCATAAGCTTCTGTTAGATTAAGCATAGAAAACATCTTAGATTTATTCATCTCATGTTTCAAAACTTTCACTACTTTTGGGTCTTGTGAAGTCAGCAGATATGTGTGGAGTCCCATGATTGCAGATCTATACATGTAATCAATTTCAAGGAGGCTCATCCCTCCTTCGGAATGGGGAATATATAATCTTGGTATGTACTGATTTTTATAAATCACTTGGTGAGCATGAAGTATCCTTCTTGTTTTCCTATCTAATCTATCCAACACATTTTAGGGCCAGTCAATCACTCCAAAACTGTAAGTTAGGACAGGAAGAGCAATTGGTTTACAGCTCGGATTTTGTTCTTGGATGTCAACGCTGTTTTCAGGATTAATTTTAGTCTTCTACAGCATTCCTTACTAAGCTTTATTCACATTTATTCATGTTTTATTGTTGATCCTTCTTCAATTCCCAAATATTTATGCACTCTCACTTGTTCAAGTTCTTTTATATCACATTCTTCTTCCAAACTGATGTTTTCCTGGTGCTGCAGTTTTCCTGCTTTAAAGGTTGCTTTTACACATTTATCAAGACCAAATGACATTCTTACACCATCTGAAAAAGTTGTGACAACTTGCAGTTGTGCTTTCAGTTCCTCATCTGATGGCCTATACAGTTTTAAATCATCGACAAATAGAAGATGAGAAGTCTTTATACTTTGTTGTTTTCTAGGAGCCAATTTATAGCCATAGTCTAAGCTGTTAAACAGACAGCTTAATGGGTTAAGGGCAAGGTAGAATAGCAGCGGTGACAGAGAGCCACTCTGGAATATCCTTCTTTGAATTTTTATCCCTGGAATAATAATCTGCCCTTTATCATCGCTTAACTGCAAAGTGGTCTGCCACTGTTTCATGGTCACTGTAATGCAGTCGATCAGTGCAGGGTATATCTTATACATTTTTAAGCACTCTTTTATCCATGAATGTGGTTTACTATCAAATGCTTTTATGTAGTCAATCCATGCCATGCTTAGATTCTTTCCCTTTTTACAGTTCTCCAGTATGAATTTACTTAACAACAAATGATCCTTTGTTCATATGACTTTCTTTTATTGCCCTTTTGTTCTACTGCCATAATTGAGTTTCCTTCTAAATGACTAAACTCTATTGGCATCAATTCCCATGTATAGTTTATATGTCGTCAGAAGGCAAATTATTGGAATATAATTTTTAAGGTAGCTTGCAGGTTCACTCTTACGTAGGAGTATTGATTTTCTTATTATTAGCCAGGTCGGTCTGTTCAGGGAGTGGATATAAATGGTTCTTAATGAAGGCTAAATCTTTGTGGAAAGATGTTAATACCTTTAGCCAAAAGTTAGGTACTGCATCTGGGCCTGTGGTTTTCCAATTAGAGGCTTTTCTTAACTTTGTTTCAATCTCTCTGGCTGTTTCTTCCTCCCATTTCATATCCTGTACCTTTAAACTTATTCTTTCTTTTACTTCTTCTATCCATTTAGCATCTTTGTTATGTTCCACAGGATCTTCATAGATACTTCTCCAAAATATATCCATTTCTTCTTTCTCTAAAATGTATCTATTTCTTCTGTTTTTGGAGGTCTTTCAATTCCTTTTACCTTGTTTCCCAGTTCTCTATAAAACTTTTATGGGTCATCAATAAATTGCTTATTTTGCACTTTTCCTTTATATTTTTCTGTGTATCTTCTAAGTTTTTCTGCCTTCTTCTTCTTTCGGCTTTTCCCGATTAGGGGTAGCCACAGCGGATCACCTGTCCGCTCATGAATGGCAGTGGAGTTTTACGGTGCCGAGTTGCCAGCCCGGTGCCCAACCTTCCACAAATGGCACACACACACCTAGGGCCAATTTAGAGTGTCCAATCCACCAACAGCATGTCTTTGGGATGTGGGAGGAAACCCACGCGGCCACATGGAGGACATGCAGACTCCGCACAGAAGGCACCCCAGCTGATGATCGAACCGGACAACTTCTTGCTGTGAGGCGGTAACGCTAATCGCTGTACCACCAAGGTCGCCCTGCCTGTGCTGAGATTTTTGGTTTATTTGTGACAGTACATGATAGATCCTGATCTGTTCTAATACTGCGCATTGCTTTTATCACGGCTATCTTTCTTAGTATTTTTGTTGATCTGTTCCCTCTTCTATATACCTCTAACAGTGACACTTCTTGCCTTAACTGCTTTATAATTTTATCTATTCGATACTTCCATGATGGTCTTCAATTTCTCCCCTTCCTTTCCCTCACTACCCAGTTCTTGTGGTAGAAAGTACAGTTGTGTACCTATCATAAATGTAGATGTTCGAGTGTATTCACTGTTGCAGTCATTACAATTGGGGTTATTCTGCTGGCAGGCTACCCGCAGACGGCCTGAATTCCAAAGTCTAGGTCCGGCGTTGGTTGCGGTCACCTCTTCCCTGACGTCAGTGCGCCAGGGGTATAAAAGATGCAGCCAACGTCATTTTCTTCAGTTTTTCTTGCCCCAGATGTCAGGTGCCCCAAAATTGGTAGGCTAATTTATGCCAATAAGCATGCATGCACATAAAACAACTTTTCCTTCATCTACAAGCAAATACACCACATAGGTTGTATAGGATAGAGAAGTACAGATAAATTCCAGCAAAGAAAAGGGGGCATGGAGGGAGGGTAACCTGGACTGCAACAGTGAATACACTCGAACACCTACATTTATAGTAGGTACACAACTGTACTATGTTCATCGTGTTTCACTGTTGCAGTCATTACAATTGGGTTGAATCCCAAAGCTAAGGTTGGGAGGCTGGAGCTAAATAGGATTAGGAGAGGCTATAAGGCCCTGCAGAACTGCAGTGGCAAAGCCCACCCTGGATTTAGAGTAGAGAGGTAAGTGGTAGTGCTTTGTAAAGGTATGCACTGAACTCCAGGTTGCAGCCTCGAAGATGTCTTTGGTTGGTACTCCTCTGAGAAAGGCTGCTGAAGTGGCTGCTGCTCTGGTTGAGTGTGGCCTAATGTCCTTAGGCACTAATTTGCCATGCTGTGAATAGCAGAAATGAATGCAATGGCATATCCACTTAGAAATAGTCTGTTTAGAGATAGGCTTTCCTTGTGATGCTGCAGCATATGCCACTAGGAGTTGATCAGTCTTTCTGAAAGCTTTAGTTCTGTCCAAGTAGAAGCGTAGCTGTCTGTGAATGTCCAAGGAATGCAGAATTCTCTCACCCTTATTCTGTGGGTTTGGATAAAAAGTAGGCAAATGAATTGTTTGGTTAAGGGCCACACTGGACACTATCTTAGGCATACATGTAGGGTTTGTCCTCAGAGAAACCCTGTCTGGATGGAAAATGATAAACGGTTCCACAGTCATGAGTGCCTGTAACTCTGAGACTCTTCTAGCGGAGGTTATTGCCAGGAGCAGAGCTGTTTTCCAGGATAAGAATTTTATGTCAGCTGCAGAGGCTGGCTCAAACGGCGGTACTGTGAGTTTTTCCAAGACATAGTTGAGGTCCCATGCAGGTATTGGTGCTCTCCTTGGAGGTCTTGAGTTTTTGGCCCCTCTGAGGTACTGCCTTAGTAAGGGGTGTGAAAAAGTAGGTGGTTCTGTATTGTAATGAGCTGAAATGGCAGAAGCATGAATCTTAATTGATGAAAAAGAAAGGCCTTTATCCAGCATCTCAGTTAAGTATTATAAAATCTGAGAAATATTTGGAACAATCGTGTCAATACCTTGTGCTTGGTTCCAAGCACATAATCTCTTACATTTGTCTGCATAAGATTTTCTGGTGCTAGGCCTCCTGGCCTACAAAATAACATCCATCACTGCTTTAGAGAGAGGTGTGTCTTGAGAGGCTATATTATCTGCTATGCTGCCAGGTTTAAGGTTTTGAGTTGGCTGTGCAGTATCTGACTGTCTTGTTGGGTCAATAAGTGAGGTATTTGAGGTAATGTCCAGGCTGGGCAGTGAGACAAGCTCTTTAGGATTGGGTACCAGTGCTTGCAGGGCCAGTCTGGGGCAATCAGTATCATTTTTGGTTTCTGTTGTCTGACCCTGAGGAGTACTTTGGGGAGGAGAGGCAGAGGAGGAAAGGCATATACTGTTAAATTTTTCCAACTGAAAGAGAGTGTATCCACTTTCCATGCTTGCTTGTGATAAGTCCTTGCGCAGAATCTTTGTAGTTGGTAGTTGTGAGAGGAGGCAAATAGGTCTATGTCCAGACATCCAGGTCCTTGTTATCATGCTGAAGACTTGTGGATCCAGTTTCCACTCGTGGGATCCATGAGGTTTCGGCTTAGTTCGTCTGCCAGAGTATTTTACCTTCCTGGCAGGAATTGTGCTTGCAGATGTACTTGGTAAGTCAATGCTGTATGCCACAACTTCATGGCTAGCCTGCAGAGGGGGCACGAATGTGTGCCTCCCTGCTTGTTTATGTACCACATGACTGTAGTATTGTCCGTCCTTATTAGTAGTTGTCCTGGGTGAAGTTGATCCTTGAAGGCTGTTAGGGCATTCTGAACAGCTAGCATCTCTTTTTGATTGATATGTAGATGCATCTGACTTGCGGACCATGTGCCCTGAATACATTTTCCTGCCATATGGGCCTCCCAGGTGTAATCTGATGCATCTGTTGTCAAAGTCTGCCTGGCTGTGGGTAAGGTGAATGGCTGTCCCGTGTTGCGGTGACAGGCTATTGCCCAACATCGAAACTCCTGTTGCAGGCAGGGAATGAGGGTAATTACTGTTTCCAGGTTGTGGCAATGTTGAGTCCAAACACTTTTTAGATACCATTGAAGTTTCCTCATATGCAGTCTTACATATGGAATTAGCAGAATGCAGGATGCCATGAAACCCAAGGCCTGCAGAATTTTTCTTGCAGATAACTGGGTCTTTGTTGCCAACATTTTGAAATAAGTAGTCAGTTGTCTGTGTTTGTCTGGCATGAGATACGCCATCTGGGCAGTTGTATTTAAGCTTGCACCCAGGAATATTATCGCTTGAGAGGGTACGAGTTTTAATTTCTTTTCGTTTACTGTGTACCCTAGACTTGTCAGTAGTCTTTTTACAAATGCCAGATGCTGTAGTAGAATGTCCTTGTTCTCCGCTTGAATAAGGCAGTCGTCCAAGTAAGGATATATTTGCATTCCTCTTTGTCTGCAAAATGCAATTACTGGTGCCAGGCACTTTGTGAAAACCCTGGGCGCAGTAAATAAGTCAAAGGGCAGTGCAGTGAATTAGTAGTGTATTGAGCCAGCTTTGAATCTGAGGTATCTTCTGCACATTTGTCTGATTGGGACATGCAGGTATGCCTCTTTTAGATCTAAATTCACAAGCCAAGCCTTCTTGTCCAACATGGGCAGAAGCTGCTGTAGAGTCAATGTCTTGAATTTTGGAATATCCAGATATGTATTTAGAATAGATAGGTCCAGTATAGGTCTCCAGGCTTTGTCTTTTCTGGGTACCAAGAACAGTCTTGAAAAGAATCATTGACCCTGGTCTTGTTTTGGTACTTGTTGAATGGCCCTCATGTCCATGAGGGATGAAACTTGCTTTTGTGCCTCTGCCCACTAATTGTGTGGCAGATCTGGCATACCGTTTTGCCTTGGCAGGGTGTGAAAGTGGAACCTGTAGCCTTGTGTAACTATATTTAGAACCCATTTGTCCTGGGTGATCATGTGCCAATTTTGTGAAAAAAGTGCTAGTTTTCCTCCCAAAGGGGCTGCCAAAAGATAAGTGCTTGGTGCTGGAAGTGGAAAGTCATCGAGACTGTTTTCTGTATGGCTGTGATTTTTCATCTCCGCTTTTGGAGGTAGAAGCACCCCATTGTTTAGGCCTGTATGAGCCTTGGGGCTGTGATCTGCCTCTGGGATGTCTGTATCTGCCCCTTTGTAGTCTATCTGACACTGGAAAGGACCAGTTCTTTGTATGCCAGTTCCTGCTAAATCTGGGAGGCTGTACCTGCAAGAAATCCTTGACTGTTTGCACAGATTTAGCTTTGTCCTCCATTTTCTTCAATAGCTCTTCTACTTAGTATCAAACAAAGTATCAACCAAGCATGCCTCCTAATGACAGAACCTGTAACAGCAGGAGGCCTCAAGAGAATCAAAACCACATTGCAAAGTATGCTTTCCAACTTGTTCAACTGCATGCAATAAATCCTGCATTTCTTTACTGTCTGCACATTCTGTATTTGCTGGCATTTTCTGTTTAAACAAAGACATAAGATATTGCTGATACTTAAGCATATGAAATTGGCAATTTAAGGCTCTTACAGCCAAGGTAGCAGAGGTATAAATCTTTTTGCCCCATCTGTCTAGGGCTCTAGAATCCCTATCAGAGTGGATAGGGTTTTTTGTAGTAGAAGCCTTGACCCTTTTGGGACCCTGAGAGATGGTTTCAGGGTCTGCT